>NC_056737.1:254050750-254095750 GCF_019279795.1 Protopterus annectens
GGGTTACAGTGCTGATACTCCCAGCAAATATCCTGCCAAACAAATGGCTGTGGCTTCTTGTTTTTCTGTTGGTGATTAACACTACTACATCCATGTACCTTGAGTTAAGTGGTCAGAATGTTTCTTTCCCAGCTCTTTTAACAAATTCTGCATTTCATTTTCTTCAGAAAAGATGCAGTAGTAAAGTAACACAAAGGCGTGTCCCTTGCACTGCCTCTAGCCAATCAGTATGCATTCCAGATTCATTCAGTTTCTTCTAGGCCTCGTTCTTGCAGCAGACATTTTCATTCTCTCATTCTCCAGTAGAAGATGATGCAGTAGCGTAGCTTGTCAGTTTTGCAATGGACAGCTGTGTCTGGAATTAGATTGCTTCCAAAAGACAAGACACTCTTTGGACCGATAATGAGGTGTCTTTTTACTCCTTAGATGAGTCATTCCCTTCATCAGTTTGTACACATGAGATGACAGTGATGCCTGCATCACTTGTATGTGGGATAAAGAACATGAGGGAATGTCATCAGTAGCAGTCATCAAAAGATCCTTCAGTGGCATTCCCAAACAGGTTATGAGTCAGGACTATCAAGAAGCCCTGCAGCCAGTGTGCAACCACTGAATTTATCTGCAGACTCTTG
This sequence comes from Protopterus annectens, assembly GCF_019279795.1. NCBI lineage: Eukaryota > Metazoa > Chordata > Ceratodontiformes > Protopteridae > Protopterus > Protopterus annectens. Next base: position 254,051,383 of record NC_056737.1, read on the forward strand.
CATGGTTCAGAAGTTCACCTATTTGTCTTAGTTTTACCTGTTAGACAAGTTTTCATGGAAGCCCAAGATTCAGTGAAAGCTTGATGATAAACCTGAGGAAGGTATCTACTTCTAGCCTTTCAGAAGAGGATACACATGGAAGCTTAAGAAGGGAATGTGAGAGTGACATGGTGGACATAGTGGAGTACACCCTCTTCCTGCAGGAGATGGTATCTTCAGCACTTGCATCCATTTCCCTATTTCTTTCTGTGCATCTTCCATTGGGTTAAAGAACCCAAACATTCTTACGGCCACACCTTAGTATCCAGCCTTTTAACAGCTCTTCTCTGAAGTCAGTCAGGCTTTGGAGTTGGTTGGTTTTACTTGTGGATGAAGGAAGTGTTCATACAGTGTATTATTTCAGCCTTCCTCATTCCCTTCTTTGTGACATTTGTGAAGATGGTGATGAAGGAGTCATAGATCTTGATACACAGCTAAATGTTTGTCCTGTGATACAGAACTAAAAGTACTAATGCACATTTTCTAGTGTGTGGTGATGTACTGATGGTCCAGGGTTTGTATTCAGGAAGATATTCATTAAAGTGGCAAAGATGATAGACTGGAAGCTGTGCAAACATTGCAATATATAAGAGAACCATTATAAACAGAAGCTTCATACAATTACTGAAAATGATCATATAGGGTCATCCCTTACAGAGTGTTAATAAAATATCAACAAAAAATCCAAACATTGTAGTTATACCCCAAGATTCCTCAAGATTCGCACAACACCTTTCTAGTTATACCCCAAGATTCTCACTACACCTTTCTAAACATACTGGAAAATATTAAGATAGAACCAAACACCTTAATACTGGGTGATTTTAACTACCCTGCCATTAACTGGGAAAACTATTCATGTACCAACACCTTTGCCCAATGGTTCTTAGAATTCATAAATTCCAATGCCCTGTATCAACTAATCCATACTCCCACCAGGAACTCCAATATCCTAGACCTGGTCATTACCAATATGGGAAATCGATGCTCCACACCTATGGTCACCCCCTCATTAGTCAGGTCTGACCATAAGCTAATCACCCTTAACATCCACATCCCACCCCCACCCCCCAGTAAGGAAACCTCCATAAAAACTTCTCCTAAGCCAACTTCATGCTACTCAAGTCAGAAGTGACAAACTTCATGACATCCATGCAGACGGGAACTGAAAGTTCAACTGCTGAATCCTGCACTAATGCACTGTACGAGCACATCCACTCATGCATGAATCGTGCCATCCCATATAAAACCAAGATGCTCTCATCCAAAAAAAGGAAGCCAATCTGGTGTCCCCTGCCATAAACAAACTTTACAACAAAAGGAAGAAACTGTTGCAGAAAAGAGGAAAATCCCAGGATGCAAAAAACTCCCTTACCAGCCTCAGTAAGAAACTGAGATCTCTCATAAAATCCTCCAAAGCTAGTTACGAAAATAAAATTGCCAAAGATTCCAAAGACAACCACAAGGCATTCTATAACTATATCAAGAATCTAAATGGCAATGCTCAGATCTGCTCTGAGCTAAAACAGAATGGCATTAAATATACTGATCCCAAGGATATTGCCAATATCCTGGCAGATTGATTCAGTGCCAACTTCACCCCCCTCTCACCCCCTAAATGGCCCATCTCAATACCGGAAGATTGCCAAATTCCGGTAATAACGGCCACACAGGTAAAAAACGCACTCTCCAAAGCTAAGAATACAGCATCCATGGGATTAGATGACATCCCGGGCTGTGTACTACATGAACTACAATATGAACTGGCACCTCACCTAAGTGTCATGTTTAATCACAGCCTCACCATAGGTTTCGTGCCCACTGAGTGGCGCAGAGGTACAGTTATTCCACTCCACAAGGGGGGATCCACGTTGGATCCCAGAAACTACCGTCCCATCAGTCTGACAAGTCTTATTTGCAAGGCCATGGAGCATATTATCATGGAACTTATAAACAAAGACATTGGCAACCTTCAAACACTGGACCCCACCCAGTTTGGGTTCGTGAAGGGCCGATCTTGTCTCCTGAACCTGATTGACTTCTTCGAATCACTCTCCATAGCCATGGACAAGTGTAAGGTGGTCCACACAGCCTATCTAGACCTTGCCAAGGCCGTTGACACCATCCCCCACTCTGGAATCATAGATAAACTTACTAAGCTGGGCATTAATCCCTACATCACCCAATGGGTTGCTAACTGGCTTACTGATAGAACCCACACTGTAAAAGTAGCCAACTCCATATCCAGCTCCAGACAAGTGACAAGTGGAGTACCTCAGGGTTCAGTCCTGTGACCGCTCTTGTTTGGCATCTACTTCTCTGAAGTACAGGCCAACACTAAGAGACTCTGGCTAACAAAGTTTGCAGATGACTGCAAACTGGGAGCCATTATTGAATCCCCAAATGATGTAGATACTCTAAAAAAGGGCCTTACAGAAATAAATGCTTGGTGCCAGAGCCATGGGCTCAAGCTCAATGCCAAGAAATGTATAGTTATCCCCTTTGGGAAAAAACATGTATCCGTGAATTACCATATAGGTGGCAGTACACTAAACACCGAAAGTGTGATAAGAGACCTAGGGACACAGGTGGACAGTGGTCTCACCTTCGATAAACACATCACCACAACAGTCAGGAAATCCTTCTATGTGGCACACCTCATCACTAAGGGCTTTTCATCCAGAAAAAAGGAGGTCATTGTCCCACTGTACTCATCCCTCATTAGACCCATTATAGAATACAATGCCCCATTTGATATGTACCTCTCAAGACATCTGCAACAACTGGAAAGGCCGCAGAAATACCTCACTAAAAGAACCACAGGCCTAAAGCAGATGCCCTATGCTGACACCTTAAAAAACTCCAGCTATACTCTGCCGCATATTGTCTACTCAGAGGCGATCTCTGCTTAACATACAAGGCCATGTCAAACCCAGAGCTGTTGGACATGCTACACTTAAAGAAATGCCAATCCCTTAGAGCCGCACGCTCCAGGGATCTAAACCTTGTCATCACAATAAACAAAACATGCTGGAGGGATAGGTTCCTGACCCAGAGACTCCCCAGACTCAGGAATAGATTGCCCATACATGTCAAGCAGAGTGCCTCTTTGGCCCTCTTCAAAAGGAACCTTGATGATTGGATGGGAGAAAGGAAATTCAACCCGGGGATCACGTCAGTCGCCCTGTTAGACAGGGGTCCAGGGAAGTAAATAGTGTGGGAAGAAATAGCCAGGGAATTGTTATGGCTAGGCTTGTATAGGCCCTAGGGCTGATAGCCTAGTACCAACCTATGAACCAAAAAAAAACAAAGATAGCCTTGCTCGTTGAAATAGCCACACCTAGTGGTTACAATGTCTTGTGTACTGGGAGGCACACAATTGTAAAACATTGTGATGTGCAAATGGAAATCCAAGCAACATACATGGTGGACATCCAGATATTTCCACTGGTCTTGGAAACAAAAAGCTAATAAAAATTATTTCCAAGCATATCTGAATATGCTATTTACAAAGTAGCCCTATATAAGCTAGAGAAGAGGTGGATATTTTGTATATCCTGAGAACAATATTCATGAGTGAATTAACCAAGCTGATTTCATGAGCTGAAAATAGGCAGTGACTTTGGAGTAGGTTCCATTCCAGGCATTGTGTGTTGAAAAACAATAAGCATTTGTAGAAGTCAGTCTGAGCAAAACCTATTAGTGTAGGGAAAATAAAAATACTTGTTACCCAAAGGGTGTAATTTCTTAGGCTGTCAGCTGTTCACCTCTTCTCTCGGGTACACAAACAGTAAAAAAGATACCTGAGTACATCAGCAGTGAGTCCAAATGCTTAGATCATTGAAGTAGGATGTGCTCCACCCCCCCAAGGAACTTTAAGTCTGCAAAATAATGAATCTGATGTCTTCTTCATTCCTCCTCATGTTAGGGTCTCAGATCGAACCTTCGGATCTGGCTCGGCCCCATTCTTCAGACTCGAATCTGACACTCAAGCTCCTCCCTGTTACCCATAATGCATTATGGTCACCAAAGCACCTCATATCTTGTTTGCTGCTTCAGCATTTGGACACGGTTCTCTGTACTCTCAAGCTTGTTTTACATTAAAATATAGTGGCTGTTGTAAGCCCCCTCTCTTAAATTCCTTTTTCTTATCTCAGTGTGTGTGTGTGTGTGTGTGTGTGTGTGTGTGTGTGTGTGTGTGTGTGCATGTGAAAGTTTCCTTCTTGTTTCTATTAAAAAAATACTTCTAGTCTTGCAAAAGACTTCCACTAAGAAAGTCTACACCAGTAAGTGGAAAAGGTTTATTTGGACCACAGCACCGGTTTTGGGTGTTCTGCTTTTTCTTACTACTCTTTTTGAGGAGAGTGCTAGCTCTCTACCATCAAGCTTCAGTTAGGTGCTATTTCTAATTTTCACACTGCAAGTCAATCTCTTTCCCTGTTCACCTTTAAGTTATGCAAATCTTTTATGAAAATTGCTTTCTTGTTGAGGCCTCGCATCAACTACCTCTCCCCTCCTTGGGATCTCACTGTAGTATTGCAGGCTTTGACTCAAGGACCCTTTGAGCCAGCTGCAAGTTGCAACATGAAGTTTTTGTAATGGAAGAGAATTTCTGAGCTACATGCCTTATCCTCCAAACCTCCTTATACAATTTTTCATAAGGACAGAGTTTCTTTACGTACCAATCCTTCTTTTATGCCCACATTAGCTACAGAAAGCAATATCAGCCAGTACATCCCTTTACCTGTGCTCTTTCCAAATTTCTCTAATAAAGGGGAGTATGTTCTACACCTTTTAGATGTTCATAGACAATTCCGTTTCTACCTCCACAGAACCAAACAGCACAGGAAGTCTGACCAACTCTTCATAGCCTTCTCAGCTAATAAATTAGGCCAAGCAGTAGCCATGGTTACCTTAGCAAAATGGATATCTGTTTGAACTTCATACATTTACTCACGCAAGGGCCTAGAATTACCTCAACCTCCTAGAGCCCATTCCACCAGAGCCATGCCTACTTCTTCTGCCTTCTCTTTTAGAACCTCCACTGATGATATTTGTGCAGCAGCAACGTGGTCTAACATATGCATCTTTGTGATGCAGTACAAGTGGGATATCATTTCTAGGAGCAGGGCTTATCCTTCCATGAGGGCCACCTGGAGTTATGTATCTGGGGACTCTGAAGATGACAACATCAGATTAAAAGTTTATGTCTTACTTGCCATCTGTGTTGTCTATCTTTATTCCTCCTCACTTTCCACCCAGCCATTCCCCTGCCTCTTTTTTCTAGAGGATCATGGAACATGATGAGATGCGTATGTCCCATGTCTGAGCCTCATTTGCCGTACTTGTGCTGTATGGGTGTTGGATGTATGGAATCAGCAAACTCAGTCTGAGGTGCTTGGGTGGATGTGGTGCATTATGGGTAAGAGGGAGGAGCTCGAGAGTTGAATCCACGTCTGAAGAATGTGGCCGAGCCAGATCCAAAGGTCAGATCCATGACCCTATCGTGAGCAAGAATGAAGATAGACAACACAGATGCCAAGTTATGATAAGACATAACCTTTTATTTCTCAACATGCATAATCCATTACTGGCTCATAAATGAATATCAGCTGTGGATCATATCTGAAAATGGTTCTAGATCAGCCCACCTACCCAGTTAGTGAATGAAAATAACTGAAATAAACTACTGAGCAAAGCTCCTTTAATGGAAACACTGCACAGTTGAGGTTGGTTGTTTTTCTGAGTCTAAACCAAATGTTAAAGAATTGCAAGAAGTCTGCAACCAAGCTATTTGTTCTTTATGCAGTCTTGGCAATAATTAGGCTAGGTCTATGGCACCTGGTGCATATCTTTATCATCTTATATGGTTACACACAAACTGAGTTCCCAACTAAGATTCAGTTTAGGATGATGAGCTCAGCTTTTAAAAGCACTTCTCTTTGCTTCCAGCACACCGGACCTTTCACAACTAGTAATGTTTATTGAATATGAAAAAAACAGTTAAAAACAGTTAAGCGCTTTCGTTCACCAACTTGGACTTCTTCAGAACTTAGTTTAATTAAGCTAGTCATTCCTTTTAAATCAGTCGTTATGCTAATTACCAAATCAATTAACAGAATCCAACTCCATTTAAGGAAACATTTTTAAAAATACATTTGCCTTATAAAATGCATAGCTGATTGAAATAAAATTAAATAAGTAAATAGTTGATTTAAAATAAACATGTAGTTTAAAATAAACATTGAACACAAATTCTAAAATTGTACGCATTTAAACCATCCAAAACATTGTACTTTCATGTTTATAATTTAGCTGCTCTCATTCTAAGCACTGAGTTAATAGAAACATAGTCGTTGAGACCTGGTCTAACTGTAGCGTCCAATCTCAATTGCCACAGAAGCTCCTTATATTCTAACTTATTCTCCCAAGCTCCCCCCCCTAGTATCCTTGGGGAACCACTTTTAATATACCAAAAACAACCTTTCTAAAACCGTCACATGCACATGAATGCCTATATAATGCATTGTTCTTGTTGGCCTTCCTTATATCGTATATATGTTCATATATCCTCTTGGAGAATCTTCTCTCAGTTTTTCCTTCATAGGTGTGTATTAGGCTAATGGCCCTGGAGCCTTTACAAGCCTAGCCCATAGAAGTGCCCTGGCATCATGCCGCCCGTTAGTTCCCAGTGCCTCTATCGAGTAGAGCCACTGCAGTGATCCCCGGGGTGAGCTTTCTGTTTCCCATCCACTCATCGAGATTTCTCTTGAAAAGGACCAGTGAGGCGCTCTGCTTGACATGTATGGGAAGTCTATTCCAGAGCATGGGCAGTCTCTGGATTATGAACCTGTCCCTCCAGCATGTCCTGTTGATTCTTGTAATGTGGTTGAGGTCTCTGGAGCATGTGGTGCAGAGGGATTTGGATTTCTTTAGATGTAGCATTTCTAACAGAGCTAGGTCAGACATGGCTTTGTAAGTCAAACAGAGATCGCCTCTTAGTAAACGATATGAGACAGAGAATAGCTGGAGTTTTTTGAGTCTGTGCATGTAGGACATGTGTTTAAGGCCTAGGATCCTCTTTGTGAGGTACTTTTGTGGCCTTTCCAGCTGTTGCATGTGTCTAGTGAGGTACATGCCAATGGGGCCAGTCATTGATTTTAGTGAGGCCTTTCTGAAGGATGTCTACATCACTTGGGGAGTTAATAATGGTTCCCAGCTTGCAGTCATCTGCGAACTTGGTCAGCCAGAGTGCCTCCATGTTGGCCTGGACTTCTGAGAAGTGGATGTCAAACAGGAGAGGACCTCGGACCGATCCCTGTGGGACTCCACTTGTGACTGGTTGGCAGTCTGACCTGAACTCCTCTACTTTCACACTGTGGGTTCTATCTGTGAGCCAGTTTGCAACCCACCTAGTGATAGAGGGGTTGATGCCTAATTTGGTGAGTTTATCAATAATTCCTGAGTGGGGAATGGTATCAAAGGCCTTGGCCAGATCGAGGTAAGCTGTATGAACTGCCTTGCCATCATCCACAGATCTGTTGATTGACTCAAAGAAGTCAACCAGGCTGAGTAGACATGATCTACCTTTTACAAAACCAAATTGAGTGGGATCTAGAGTTTGGAGATTCCCTATATCCTTGTTAATTAGGTCCATGATTATGAGCTCCATAGCCTTACATATCAGACTCATCAGGCTAAAGGAGCGATAATTCCCAGGGTCTGTAGTCGCTCTCCCTTTATGGGGAGGGATGACTGTAGCAGTGCGCCATTCGGTAGGGACAAAGCCTGAGGTGAGGCTGTGATTGAACAGGGCACACAGATGTGGTGCCAGTCACTTTGTAGTTCATGTAGAACACATCCAGGGATATTGTCGGGTCCCATGGAAGCTGTATTCTTGGCCTTGGACAATGCAGCTTTAACCTGTGCTGCAGTGATGCTGGGTGCCTGACATTCCTCTGGTATTGTGATTGGTCCTTTATGGGGGGAGAGGGGGTAAAGCTGGCACTGAATCTGTCGGCCAGTATGTTGGCAATATTTGTTGGCTCAGTGTAGGAGGTACCATTGTGCAGTAACTTGTAGCAAACCTGGGTATTGCCATGGAGATTCTTAATATAACTGTAGAAGGCTTTGTGGTTGTTTTTAGTGTCTGCAGCAATTCTGCCTTCATAGCTGGCTTTAGAGGTTTTGATGAGAGATCTCAAGTTTTTGTTGAGACTAATAAGGGAGTTTCTCCAGTCTTGGGACTTCACTTTTTCTGCAACAGTTTCTGTTGTAGAGTTTATTAATGGCAGGGGACTACCAGATTGGCTTCCTTTTTTTGGAGGAGAACATCTTGGTTCAGTTGGGTATGGCTAGTTCCATACATTTATGTGCATGTTTGTACAATGCATTGGTGTATGATTCGGCAGTCATGCATCTATTTTCCATTGACATGGGTGCCGTAAAGTTAGCCAGCTCTGTTTTTAGGAGCCCAAAGTCAGCTTTGGAGAAATTTTTCATGGTGGTTACCTTTGCGGGGGAGTGTGATTGAGATGTGGATTTCCATGGTGATTAGTTTGTGGTTGGATCTAACCAGGGAGGAATTGACTATTGGTATAGAGCAACAGTTTCCCATGTTAGTAATAACCAGGTCAAGGATTTTGTTTCTATTAACTCAGTGCTTAGAATGAGAGCAGCTAAATTATGAACATGAAAGTACAGTGTTTTTGATGGTTTAAATGTGTAGCTTTTTTAGAATTTGTGTTCAATGTTTATTTTAAACTACATATTTATTTTAAATCAACTATTTACTTATTTCATTTTAATTCAATCAACTGTACATTTTGTAAGGCAAATGTATTTTAAAAATGTTTCTTTAAATGGAGTTAGATTCTGTTAATTGACTTGCTAATTAGCATAACAACTGATTTAAAAGCAATGATTAGCTTAATTGCACTAAGCTCTGAAGAAGTCCAAGTTCTTATTTTATTTGTTTATGGTTTTGCACAGATTGCACATGTTATTTTGAGTTTCTTCTCCTTGCTTCTGTATCAGAGATGTTGAGAAACTCATCTCAAAGATGGGGGTAGAGGTGCCAAAAAGTTTTTTCCCCTTCTTTAGAGCAATACACCATTGCAAGCATCAGTGCAAGCTGTCCACAAAATCTTTCAAGAGAAGAATAAACAATTCCTCCCAGCAGGGCTAAGACACAGCCATACTTAATTGTAGCTTTCCATGAAGGGCCCTCAGCACTAGTCCCTCATACAGCCCATGTGTGAGTCGCTGAACAGAGGGAGTGGCAGCAACTATGACTGGTTGCCGTTCCTTAAGGTAGCGGTATTGGAATCATTCTCCCTCCTTGAATCAGCATGACTATCACATCAGCTACAGGTGTGATTCTGGGGGTAGAGTTACATATTGGAGCTGATTAGTAATCATTAAATCTGTCTTTGTCTTCCATTCAAGTCCCCTGTGTCCCACATTTCTGTTTTTCAACAAGAGGTCTAGTCTGTCCTATCCAGAAGGGTCACAGAGTCCATTCCTACATGCAGCTAAATGGTACTACATTTCTTCTTAATGAAACAAAAATATTTTTTTCTGTATCCCAAATGCCAAAACTTAAACCATTTCATTCCTTACAATAAATGTGAGATGTAAAATCTTTAGTCTCTTTTACCAATCAAAAGTTTTGTTAATTTTTTTTTTTTGTAGTAGATATGTGGGATTTTGACCTACCTATTTTCATCCAGCACACTGGAACTTCCTTTCAACCTAAGTCAGAATTTGTGGTTCAGACCGTTATCCTTTGGCTTTTACTATGCATCATATACACTTGCAAACACTTAAAACATCATTGATCAGCCTGTGCACACTGCAGTTCATGCATTAACATATCTAATTAGCTTTTAAAAGCTCCATTGGAGCCTGCTGTATGTGAATTGGGGCCATTTTTGGAATTATTTTAATTCGTAGATGTTGGCGTGAACTTCTAGAAGTGTCAGATGGTCTCTTTTGCTGCACTAATTCATATGTTTGATTCTCTTTTCTACTGTGGTAGTGACTTTTATTTTCCTGGATTATGGATTTTTCTGCTTATGGGTGTACTGGTGTCTCCTCCCTTCTTCAAGTTAGTTGTGAACAAGTGCATGGGGCTCATGATGAAAATCATTCTGATAGTATACATAACTCACCTCTATATAAGATTGCCACAATGGTGTTCAGTAAATTATTGGAGCCAACACCAGGACCTTCCATATCACGACAATAACTATTCCAGGCTTATGTTCTCGCAAGAAAATAAATGTTTTTAGACCAGCTGCTGATTCTGCATTCATATCTTTTTAACTTTATATGAAGAATATATTACAACAGTCAGTTGATTGAAATATAATGTGCTATTATCTTATTGATCTGTTTCTTTGGGAAAGATAACTACTTTTGGTATATTTAAACTATTTCAGTATACTTTGTATTCTAAAAAATATTTCAACAATCTCCCTCTTTATGGCCAGTGTTAAGTTCATTGATGTTTATAGAAATTAAATAGTGTTATAATGGAATGAATTATAAAATTATTAAATTGAAAGATAAATTGTCTTTATAAAATTTATTGTAAATGGAAGATACATTTGCTGATATAATCAATTGTCTTTGCTAATGCTTGTCATAAGACTATTCTTAAAGCTTTAAAGCACTCTAAAAATGATATACAAAAGTAAATATGTCCTAACCTTGGAATTTTAAGAACATACTAACTAAACTACCCTATAACCCAGTTTACTTAATCTATATACTAAACTATAAAAAATTACTATTCCAAATGCTCTAGGGATGTAATAAAACTGAAGTCAGGCCAATGTATATTATTGCTTAATCCAAATTTATACCAATATAAATATCACTGTGCCAGTTTAAAGTAACTCTGAATTCAACAGGCCCCTATCCATATTATTCAGCAAAATGTACATATACATATGGGTGAGAAATATCATTGCATAGCACTAATTTTCAGTTATCCTCCATCATTTCACTCATCTCTTTTGATATCACTAATACATTGAAAAGATTTATTTATGATGTGTGTTTTAATAGATCATCTCTCATGTGCTGTCTTTTGATAATATCTTTAGCATAAGTTTAAATATTTTGAATAGTCTATTAAACTATTCATATCTTTATTTTTATTATTTTGCTAATTTTATAGATATTTATCAAGGAGTGAAGCACTTCTGAAACTTATACAAGTTTATAGTGTATTGCATCATAAAGAAGACTATGTTTAATCTTACTAATCAGATTTCTTTTCCATTTTATATTAACATGTAACAGATTTGCATTTATTTATTAAAGTGTATATTTTATATTAATATTCTATTTATTAAAGTGCATATCTTATATTAATATTCCATTTATAGCTTTATATGTATATAAACTGTCAACCATGGCCCCTCCATATACATCTATATAGTTTATAAATCTAAATATATTTTCGGTATTATTGATCACTTTGGTTCTCTTTATATACTTACTAATTATTGAATATTTATATCACTCATACAATACATAAGCCAGTCTTTCAAAAATTTGTGTCTTTTAAAACCAGAATAAGACACCATAATTTATGCAGCTTAAATAACTAGTAATGTAACATTTATAAGATGATTCATATTAATATTTCAACTATATATTTTTTTAAATTATAGAAGGATGTAAAAATATTATAATTTGTTTACAGTATTTATAGTTATATTGTATTCACCTATTCATTAATTTGCATTTTTACGACTTTTCTTCAGCTTTCCTTTCTTTATAAATGTGTTCTTCATATTCATCTGTATTTTTATTATTTCTAATAAGTAAAATATGTATTCTTTTTCATTGTGCAGCTGACCAAAACAAAGGCTAATAAATTCAACTGTAAATGCCACAGTTTAGATAAAATGTTATACATTCAATATTATCATGTTTCTGTTATCTTCTTTATAATGACAGACCAGAAGATAGTCATTAAATATGTTATTCATATTCATCTTTCTCTTTTTGTGAATGTATTCTTCATACTCATTTGTATTTTTATTTTTAGTGTTTCAAATAAATAAAACATTTATTATTTTTATTGTGAGGTTGATAATACTGATATAAAGGTTGATAGAATCACCAATAAATCCCACCATTTAGATAAAAAAAATGACGCATTCAGTATTATTATATTTCTGTTATCTTCTTTATATTGACAAACTAAAAGATAGTCATTAAATATTTTATTTTCAAGTTGCAGGGGAACCAAGTTTTAAATGTAATTTAGATCTCAAGAATTCTGATGCTGATTTAGTCACTAATGAGGCTTTTCTGAATAAGATTGAAATAATATTTCAATGCTTATATATATATATATATATATATATATATATATATATATATATATATGAGAAATAAGCAGACACAAGTAATGACAGGTCAGATGAATGGCTAACTTACAATGAAAATCAAAATCCAAAACCATATTAAGTGAACCAAGACAGTGCAGATGAGTCAGTGAAACAAGCCGCCACATCTCTTACAAAGAAACCTTTAATCTGTTATGTTAGTGCTTTCACAGTACTGATACACTACTTCTTCAGACATATAAAGCAAAGTTAAAATTTAAATATATATAAATACAAATCAAGATACCTACCAATCAAAAGACAGAAACAAAATCAAAAAAGCCATCAGCCAATCATAAGACACATTTAAAATGTTCTGGCAACATTGTTACAACTGTATTTAAAAAGACAGTGCATTATTCACTAATAATATCTAGTGAAACATAAATGACCCTCAACCCAATAAAGTTCTCCTATATTAATAGAAAAAATAATAATATAAAAACAATATAAAAGATATGTAAGTTAAAAACATAAAAAAATCTGTCATTTCACTTAGGAGGAGTCTTAACTTTATGAACAGGCTGTACTGTTACTTTGTCATTCAGTCCTCCTCCTGCATCAGCTCTGAATCTAATGATCCATCTAGTTTCACATATTTCTGTCAGATTCTCAATATTACCCACACATTCATTCATTATCATCACCTCAATGGCCAATAACCTAAAAGAATGTGTTGGACCATGCATAATGACATGTTTCCCCCAAGCATTTGTAGCAATACCATTCTTAATACAGTAAATGTGTTCCCTGACTCTGTCCCCAAACCTCCTATTGGTTTTTCCTACATAAAATTTCGGAACATATACAGCATAGAGCCAAATATAACACATTCTGTAATCGCAGCTAGCTCTGGTCTTGACAACCAACACCCTACCATTATCAGGGTGTTCAGAATTCCCTGAAGAATCAATATAAACACAGTAATTACACTTATTGCAAGGTACCATGCCAAAAATAGAATTTAAAGATAGAAACTGTTTAACATATCCTTAGGATGGCTTAATAATCGTTTAAGGGATTATCTATTTTTCAATACGAAACTGGGTACATCACCTACTTTATTCTTTATATCAGGTTCACTAGTCAAAATAGGCCAGTGTTTCTTAATCACCCCTGTCATCAAATTAATATTGCTAGTATAAAAGGTAGGGACACGTACCCTATGTTCATTAGATCTGACTTCCATCCTGCACAAGTCAATGCTGTCAGAAAAATAGGATTTGGTCGTTGTATGCCTTAAATTGGGTATTTCTTCAAGAATGTTTTCCATATTCTTACCCTTACACCCTCTTTCATTGAGTTTAATTCTCAAGGCATCTAATTCACTCACAAAGTTATCATCCTCAGCATTCAGTCTTCAAACTCTCATTCCTTGCCTTTTTACTATAGTCTTAAAAATATGATTAGGGTGCATACTCGTTCTGTATAATAAAGTATTTCACTAACAACTTTTCATGTGTATTTTAGTTCCTAAATCATTACCTGGTTTCCTATAGATCTTAACATCTAAAAAATATATCTCATTTGTGCCTTGTTCAAAATAAATCTAAGGAAGTAAGTACTGTCATTTATATAATGAAAAAACAATGTTAAGTCAGCCTCTGTTCTAGCTCATATTAGGAGGAGAAAGCATCTATAAAAAAACTACTTGTTCCCAGTTCATTGATTCTAAGATGGTTTCTTTCTCTCACATAGCCAAGACTAAATTTGTGTAACTATTCGCAATAGAAGTGCCCATGGCTACTCCATCTCTCTGTAAAAAGATCTCATGGTCAGATAATAGAACATTGTCCTCTAAGACCATTTCCATTAATAAACATATCAGATCAATGAATTTACAATCATAGTAGCCATCATTCAACGTATATCTCCTGAGCATCTCTATACCTTCCATATTAGTTATAACTGTAAATAAGGATCATACATCTAAAGTAACTAGCCAGAAGATTTAATTTCTTCTAGCCTATCAAGTGATAAATTTATACAAGTCATTAAGGAACTGTCTAGAATCTTTAAAATGAATTGGTTCCTATCAAGAACAGGTCTGAGATATTTCTCAGTGAAAATTGATAACTGCTCAGTACACCAATTATGACCAGATACACTTGGTCTAAATGGTGAAAATAGGAGGTCCTTATGGATTTTAGGGAGTAGTTATATGACCAGTATCAAAGGGGAGTTTATAATAAAGTAGTTGTATAAATCCAAACTAATATCTCTACTTAATAAACAATTATATAAAGTATGATTTATCCTAGAAATCATTCTAGCAACCTCAGTTGAAGTAACTTTCTTATATACATTTTCATCATTTAACATTGTTTTCATAGTCGTAAAATAATAATCACGATCTATAATACAGTTGGACCTCCCTTGTCTGCAGGCCTGATAACAATTGTCTGAAAGTTTCATAAATACTTCTAGAACAGGGTGGTTAACATGTACAAATGTACTAGGTTTCTTAAACTCTTTTGTTAGCTGGATTACTGCCTTTAAACATTAACTTCAACATTACATTTCTTTAAACATTTTTAAATCAAGAATATAATCCATTACCTCTGCAAACTGAGCAGGTATAAAATTAAGTCCCTTCTCAAGTAGTGAATGCTCAAAATCAGTCAGGGACCTGGAGGGAATGTTCCAAATTAAGGACTGTCCTTGCCTTGCCACATTTTCTTGAGCATTCAAGTGTTCAGGGGTTTGTGATGAATTTTCCTTTTCGCTCAACCCCTGCTGCTCAAACATTCTTTTATTCCATATACAGTTTGATCTTGCACTTTGCCTAATAAGATGGGAAATATTGGAAAAAACTGCTCCCCGTTATCTACATTTCTGTGGGAATCTCTGAAGTTATCTCTTTTCTGTAACAAGGAAGTAACTTGTGAGACGGTATCATGTTATAAGGCTGAAGTGACAGTGACATCTACTGTCAGGAGTGTAACTTTTCTACTAGCTCCTGAATTTTTCTCCATATCCTGGTTGCATTTACTACTCTCATTACTATAAGAAGCCTGCTCCATGAGGGGGCTTGCCTGTTTTACCACATTAGAAGCAACAGCAGTTTTTTGTGTTGTCACATGAGAAGAGACAGCAGTTCTTTCAAAGTCATGTTTAGCTGTTGTAGTGGTGTTGAACTTCTGATGGTTGAGTTTCGGCCATATAAAAACATGACCCTCTGAAAAATCTTTTTTGTCTCTCTCAAGATTTTAACCTTCGGATGTAATAGTCTTTTATCAAATAACACAGCTGAGTCTAATACAGCATTAAGTTTCTTATCAACAGTTTCTACTCCGAAAACGTCTATACAGGTGTTCTTGCTGCTTCATGATTTTATCCACTAAGGATGTTTTCTCATGTTCAGAGAAGTCCATTAACAGTTTAAGTAACCAAAACTCAGACTCAAATAAAGTTTCTGCCATCTAGAAGGCAGTTGTGGATGCCAATCACCATAAGTCAATATCTTTAGGATTCTTTGTCCCCTTGGCACCATCCAATATCTAAGGCAGGCTTCAAAGTGGTAATGTTGGGTCTGTAGTCTCTTTAATTTAAATATATCCTCTCTGCTTTATGAACATTACTCAAGAGTAAATTATAGTCAATACCTGCATTGTCCCTTTTTTCTCCTTCAGAAGATGTACTTCCAAGTAATAAAGGATTATCACGTCTTCTTAAATAATCAGAAGGTTTCTCAAGCGAATGTTCACTAGACACCTAATTATTCAAGGGATTGCAATCCACTTCATTTTCTCCATTGCCACCTTCTGCCATTGCTCTGGACCACCACAAACAAAATACAAACAATATGTAGACACAAATAATGGCAGACTAGGTGAATGGTTCACTTACAACAAAAATCAAAATCCAAAAGCACATTAAGTGAACCAAGACAATGCAGAAAGGCAGTCAAGCCACCAGGTCTCTTACAAAGAAACCTATAATCTGTTATGTTAGCAGTTTTGCAATACTTCTTCAGACATATAAAACAAAGTTAAAAGCTAAATATATATAAATGCAAATCAAGATTCCTATCAGTCAAAAGACAGAATCAAAATCAAAAAGACATCAGCCAATCATAAGACACATTTAAAAAGTTCTGGCAACATTGTTGCAACTGTATTTTAAAAGACAGTGCATTATTCACTAATAATATCTAGTGAAACATAAATGACCCTCAACCCAATAAATTTCAAATATATTAATAGAAAAAAATAATATTAAAACAATATAAAACATATTTGAGTTAAAAAACATAAACATCTGTCATTTCACTTAGGAAGAGTCCTAGCTTTAAGAGCAAGCTATTAATATAGGACAAAGTTATTGTGTTGAGGGTCATTTATGTGTGTGTATGTGCGTGTGTCTACCTCCCATTGTAATGAGTCACTGAATCAATGTTAAGATAAAGAAACATAACACATTATAACTAAACCACTTTGTCACAGACCCATGGAAATCATTATAGGCACTTGAATTTTGCATTCATTAATCATCAGTCTCCAAGCTTCCTCCTGAACGAAGCATCAAGAGAACAATAACACTTTACATAACTTAGCTGCAAAAAAAACAGTGCTCCAGATTTTCAACCACTGTATATTCCCAAATGGCTTTCTATTAAAATACATGAATCCTTTTCCAAGTCCAGTATTCCATGAGTCTTATGGACTTAGTAACAACATATTTATTTCTCCACTCTCAGCAATACAAAAAAGACAGCCAGAGAAAGAATGTCTCACATATCCTCAGGAATAAACACTTACCACCTCATCAACTATAGTTAAAATTTTTCATCCTGAGTAGAACACATCAAATCCTCATAAGCTTATCTGCCCAGCTCATATGAATTAACTCAAAATTCACAAAGTGCCAGCAGATGACAGGATAGGTAAAAGATCAGTAATACATAACCACGTGTAGGCTTTCCACTGTAACAAGTGTCATCTTCCTGGGCCCATTAGATAATAAAAGTATCTTCCTGACTCCAGTAGGTAGTGAAAAAATAACACAATACTAGTTATTATATGTATCCTTAGTGTCATTTAATCTTTTATTTCAGTGCTAGGGAGTGTTCTTGCTTTGTGGTACATACAATGCATCATTTAAAAAACACATTGAGATAAAAGTTAAGCATATCTCTTCAAAAATATCTGCATCTCAAGCCTTCAGAACCATACCATATTCAAGCCTCTCACCAATGTCACTCTGATCCGGAAGAACTATATTCCTAATCACAACAAAACCTCAAGCACACACAGTTTCTCATGGTAGACATCTCCCACCACATCTCTGTACTCTGAATGAATGAGAAGTTTTACAAACTAACCACCACAACAATGTTTCTTATTTCACAGAAGAGATTAAGCATTACACATCAGTGTTTTTAAAACATATTCTTTTACCCTTTTCTTCATATCTCCTTCCATTAATTGCATCCACCTACCATCCAATAAGTCAGTGTAAGATCACTTTTAAACTACATTCTATTTTAAAAATATTAATAAGTTGCCATACTCTGTATATTTCATTTGTAAATTACTTGTCATCTGTTTGGTAGCACTCATACATTTACAACCATAGAGAGAATGTGCATTTCTGAAGAAATGGTATATCTGTTCCTACTAATGCAATATTTCTTTCTAATTATCTATCAAGTCCCCAAACCTGCAGATGTCTACCATTTCTCCCTCTCCAACTAACTTTATACCTCACTAAAGTATTAATTTATGCTGATTTTCCTTAAAGTTATAATAACTTTGAAGACATTGTCTCCTGTACGAAAGTTAATTATCAGGTTGAAAAACATTCAAATAAACCTTTCTTGTGTTATTATTATGTTGATAGATTGTTTTTATATATATATATATATATATATATATATATATATATATATATATATATATAATGAATGCAATCTTTAGAACTAAAAGACTTTAAGAAAATAATACTAAATACATGAGTTTTAAATTTTAGAGAAATGAGGTTCCTTTTTAATGAAAATGGGCTGGTTGCCAATTTCTTTGATTCATGATACAGTTTTGCTGTTTATCTCCCCATCAGTTGTCTCCCCCAAAGATGAATAGCTCCAGCCAGTTGAATACATATCTTATATAACGTTTTTGTTTTGTACAAAGGGCTTGCCTTCTATGAGTTATTAACAATGTTTACATTTGTGGGAAGAAATAGTTTAAACATTGCAGGATACAGATTGTCTTGAAGGAACAAGCATGTCTTGATATGCTGTACACATGATAAGATGAAAAGCCAGCAAGCTATTCTCTCCCTCTTTTTTCATATTCATTGTTAAGTCTAATACTATTAGTTCCAGTCTTAACTTTGCTAACCAGATTTCAGCTCTAGCATTTTGTCTAAGAATTAAAGAAACATAACAATTATGGATCTTGGGTAAGAATTATTCTGTTTATATCTACCTAATGATCTGTGAGCTCTTCCAATGCCAAATGAAACCCCTTCCTGCAATTTCAGTACCTTTTCAAGAAATGTATCATATTATCTTAGTCTAATTTTTGTGATATTCCAAAGTTTCTTATGCTAGCTTTTTCTAGTTCTGTGCTCCAAGTTCACTATTTTATTTTGCATCTAATTGTTTTGAATCAAATTACATTTTGTTTGACTTTCTTCTTCCTTAAGTCTTTGTTCAGTGTCATTAAGTGAAGTTTGTATGTCACTTATATGAGAACCTTGCTACCAAATCATGGATTTCCATAATTCAGTTGGTTTCTGCAATTATCTTGAATAAAGTCTATTTTAAACTGGAATTCTTCAGTTTTTTTTAATTATAGTTCCTGAATTTAAGAAATTATTTTAGAAAATACATATTTTATGTTATGCATTCAATCGATAATAAAAAAAGCAAATATTTCAAATTTGGTTTCAAAATTTACTTTCTTTGATAAAGTATGTTGAATTATTTTTGCAAATACATTTCAACTGGTTTCTTAATGAAAATATACAACTTTCCTCTTAGAGTTATTTAGATTTATGGGAGCATCTCAAGAAAGGAAAGAAATAATGGCCATCTTGGACAGTAATGGTGATTGTGTGTTTTATATAGTAAATGGCTTTTATTGTATAAGGCACTTATAGGACCTACCACAGCAGTGTGAGTGTGGGTAAGAGGTCATTGGTATGTGCGGGTAGGAATATTTTGTGAGTATTTTGCAGATTGGTATGTTTCTGAGTGATAGAAAGTATGTGTTTCCTGGGATTTGTGTCTGTGTTTCTAAGAGATCAAATATATTTTTCTGTATATGTGTGCACATGGGGAAAGAAAATACAGTGGAGGTCTGTGCCTGGTAGGGTCTGTGTAATGTGTGTGTGTGTGTGTGTGTGTGTGTGTGTGTGTGTGTGTGTGTGTGTGTGTGTGTGTGTGTGTGTGTGTGTGTGTGTGTGTGTGTGTGTGTGTGTGTGTGTGTGTGTGTGTGTGTGTGTGTGTGTGTGTGTGTGTGTGTGTGTGTGTGTGTGTGCAGGTGGGAGATGCAGTGCATTTGTGTTTACCAGGGTCTAGGTAACACATTTGTCTGTGTTGTACGAGATCGGAGAATGTGTGATTCTGTGTCCTGAGTGAGACTTGTCCCAAAGAAAAAATAAACTCACGGTTGGTTATATGCATTATGAATGGAGATGTGGGACAGTGTCCCCATGTTAGAAGCCTATTTGGTGTGTTTTGTGTTTTTTTCAGGTGCATGTGTGTAGACCATTGTGTAGTTTGTGTGTGTGTGTGTGTGTACTTACGCAATATGTGTGGCATTGATGAATACACTACTCAATAGCTATGGACAGTCAGTGCATTTTTTTCTATGAGCAGGATGTCGAATAGTATGCCATTAATTATGCAATGGACCATACCCATGCAAGTATATGTCCATTGATCTAAAACACACATCTAAACAAAAATGATCAAACACCCTACTCTAAACACATTTTATCAAACCCTCCATAATGCAAACAAAATTAAAAAAATCAACCCCCCCTAACTTATAGATAACAACTCCATGGTGGAAGAAAGGGAAAATAAAACCCTGGAAGTACACCACCAGCTCATACAATCCAACATAATGTGATAAAGCAAACTGAAGTATTACTTATAAATCTATAGGGAAACTAAAACCAGTGATCAAAAATCATAAACTTTCCTTATAATAAGAGTCATAACTGGAAAATGTATACAGACTTTCATTAGATCAACTGCAATCAAACCACTTTTTTTTTTTTTTTTTTTTTTTTTATAAAACTTGGTTTTAGATAAAGTGCTAGACTACCGAAAAGTAAATTTTATCTATAATACTAGACTTAGAACTGAAAAGTGTAACTTAGAGTGGTTAAAACAAAGCCATCGTGCAGACAAGCTTAGAGCAGCTAGTTTGCACAGTAAACAGCACCACTTTCAAATATTAGCAAAATCTAACTTAGTGTAGTGCCATATCCCAGAGACCACCCAAGGAGATCTCTGTATAGTCCTGTCCACCACCTACATAGCCACCCAAACATGGGTTTGGGCAACATGGGTATGCAATTTCCAAATGTCTCCATGGCCAGCTTAGTAGATATGGGCATCTTGAGAAAATGTAGCAATTGCTCATGTTCACAGACAACCATTTAATCCTTGAAAAAACAAACACAGTATTTGAGAAATGCACATGCACAATTTCTCACTTACAAACAAGGTTGTCAAGAACACACTCTATATCCACCACACATAGTTTCTACCACACACATAGACCAACCTATGCTGAGGAACTAAAAAGCAATCTTCTCAAGCCTCAAAGACCTCTTAGTCCTATAAATAGTAACACCTATCTTCAGCAGTCTCTAAAGCACTCACCAAAAGCAACATCAAACATATGCCTACACATAGTGGAGCCCCAAGAGCAAAGCCCATAAGGCAAACCAATGCATTACCCAGGAGTCTTGTCATAGGGGACTCCATTTTATAACACACAGATACCCCACTCACCAGACTGCACCAAGAGAAGATAACGGTTAATTGGTTATCTGGAGGCAGGATCCACACAGTTATGTATGCACTCAAGTCATTACACCATAGGAACCAGTATAATTCTGTCATAGTCCATGTGAGTGGTAATGACCTGAGATGAACTTCCCTGGACTGTATGAAGAGAGACAATATTGATTTCTCTGAATATGTGTCTCAAGCAGATATGTGCCTTGCATTGAGTAGCATTCTACCTTCACCAAGGATGATGCCACAGTATAAACAAACAATTACTGACTTCAATAATTTGCTTAATTTCTGGTGCCATTATGGGGTTATTCAGTATTTGTCAGCATGAGAGGACATGGTTAACAGAACACATTGCTTTGCAAAGGGCAGTCTGCACCTGTCTCTCCTAGGCTTCTGAATATTGGCTAACACTTTATCTACCAGCTTAGAGCCTTTTTAGGCAATGGCAAATTGACATACCTACTGACCTTGCAAATAAAACCCAAAGAAACCTAAAGCTGTTACTGCTCGGTGCTAGGAACCTAAACAAGAAACTCCACACTAAATCAGCTCTACATACTCTGGAAAATATAGACATATGTGCCATTACAGAGACATGGTTTAAATCTGCAGAAAGCACTCTGGCAATGCAAGGCTTCAGTGCATTCCACACATTTAGACATCAACTGCACAGTCAGGAACAAAAGGTGGTGGAGTTTGTCTGTATTAGCAACAAGCATACCATTACATTGATTAAACAGGATGAAGCCCTGGAATTTATCCATGTGCAAATCACCACAGACAAAATTCCATACAATTTCCTAGCAAGCTATAGGTCACCCTCTATGTCCCTAGAATCTCATAGCTCAAATCCAGACCTACTGGAGGCACTCACCATTAAACCAAATACCCTGTTCAGGGGAAACTTTAACTACCCCTTTATAGACTGGGAAATGTACAGTGCCTCATACTCACAGGCACAACAATTCCTGGAATTTATTAACACAAATTCCCTTGACCAGATAGTGTCAGGTCCTCAGCAGAAATGTCAGAACACAAAGCTATCTCCTTCAAAATAAAAATCAACTTGGTAACCCCAGCAAACCTTGTAACAGTTAGGAACTATTCCAAAGCAAATTCAACCGTATTAAGTGACAGTGTATCAAAATGCAATGTTCCTCCCAACCCTGAGTTCTCAACAACCTATGTGGATTTGTTCACAGAGACCCTGTACAACCATATAAATGGCTGTATTGAGATTGCTGCACCTACTAGAAGTAAGCCCAAAAACAAACCACACTGGTGGAATCCTATCCTTAATAAGCTAGACAACAAAAGAAAAAAGTCATGGCTAAAGTTAGGAAGAGCAACTCCCATAATGATAGGAGATTTCTAATTAAACTAAACAGGAAACTAATAGGACTAATTAAGCCCAACAAGGCCATTTATGAGGCCAAGATAGCCTCACAGACTAAAGACAACCATAAGGCCTTCTATAGCTATGTCCAAAACCTCAAAGGCAGCACACAACAGTGTGCCAAACTGATGGTTAATGGTGCCACCTTCATTGAGCAGATTGACATAGCGAATTTGCTGGCTAACAAATTCAGTTCTTACTTCACCCTCCTCCCCCTGCCTCCCTCCATGAAATACCTACTAGCATACCCCCCAACTATTAATAGAGAGCAAGTCCTGGCAGCACTTGTTAAGGCCAAAAACACAGCTTCAGTGAGCCCCAACAATATCCCAAGAATCCTCCTAAATAGCTGGAAACAAGTCCTATTAGGATCATGTGAGTCACTTTTCTACTATAACATCAAAATAGGCTTTATACCATGAGAATGGAGGACTGCAATGTTTATCCAACTTCGCGAGGACCATCAACTGACCCCCAGAAAGTACAGACCTATTAGTCTGACTAGTCTATTGTGCAAAGCCATGGAATGAATTGTCATAAAAATGATCAACAAAGGCAGCCTTTAGTCACTGGACCCAACCCAGTTTGACTTTGCCAAGGAAAGCTCCTGCATACTAAACCAGGTTGACGTCTTTGAGAATGTCACCAAGGTAAATGGATGAGGAGAAAACTATGCATACCACCTACCTGGACCTGGCTAAGGCATTCAATACAATACCTCACCCGGGTGTAGTTGACAAACTCAGTGAACTAGACATAAACCCATGCATAACTCCTTGGATTGCCAGCTGGCTCACAGACTGGACCCAGGATCAGGATTAGTTATAGCACTTCCACTAAGGATCCAGTCACCGGTGGGGTACATAGGGTGTCATGCTGGAACAGCTGCTATTTGGCATCTTCTTGTTGGAGGTAAAGGCTAATATCAAAGGCCTGTGGCTCACCAAGTTCAGAGATGACTGCAAATTAGGAGTTGTCATAGATTCCCCATGACACAAACATCGTACAAGAGGGCCTAACACAGACAAATGGCTGGTGCCAAAGTCATGGTCTAAAACTCAATGCCAAGAAATGCATTATAGGGCCTTTTCAAGGCTAATTACTCCATTGATAAGATGCCCCTAAGACTTGACCCCATTGTCAGGGATCTGGGAACATATGTAGACAATAACCTGGCCTTTGCCCAACATGTGGCCAAGGTAGTAAGAAAATCATTCTATGTTGCCCAACTGACAAGTAAGGGCATGGCAACCAGGTCCAAGGAAATCATAGTGCCACTTTATTCGGCCTTTATCAGACCCATCATTGAGTGTAATGCCCTCTTGGGCTTGTACCTGACCAGACATATGCAACACTTGGAACTTCCAAACACTTTCCTTACCAGGAGAAAAGGAGAATCCAGCATACAAACCTATCATCACCCAGAGACTCCCTACACTATGGAACAGAATCCCAGTCCATGTGAGGCAGAGCCCCTCACTGACTCTGTTCAAGAGAAATCTTGACGAGTGGATGGAAGATCGTAGGTTTACCCCGGGAATCATCTCTGTGTCACTGCTGGACAGAGGCACAGCAAACTAATGGATATAGTATTCTCATCCTAAGGGGTGGTGAAAGCCACACACACTCTGGCTGGGCTTATAAATGCCCTAGGGCAGATAGCCTAGTATGAACCTATGAACAAACACATTGTCCCATGCAGATCACTTTAAAACCCTATCTCTGTACTGTGTCTCCCAGCAGGTCATTAAGAGGTGATCTCTACCTGGTATACAAGGCATCCTCGGATCCAGTTCTGATGGATCTTTTGCACATTTGCAAAAAGAACAGCATCAGCACTACTAGATCCAAGGATTTAAATGTTGCTTATGACATAAGTAAGACATGTTGGTGAGACACATATGTGACTCAGAAGATCTTCATGCTCTGGAACAGGCTTCCCATCCATGCAAAGTAGAGTCCATCCCTAACCCTATTTACGAATAACCTTGCCCAATGGATGGGAAGTTGGAAATTCACCCCTGGTCTGGCCCCATTCCTCAGATAGACAGAGGCAGACAGTAATACCTAAACTATGAACCAATATATCCCCCACATAACGTCTAGAAACTGGCTAACACACCTCCTCCTAATAAAGGCCCATGATACATATTGACACTGTTGGTTTAGATAGCATAGCTAGGCATATAAAGGCCCTGGTGGTTGTTAGCCTAGTATATAACAATGAATCTATGCACCTATACAGTACATATTTAGTTTGGGAATGGTATTGTAAGTGTGTGTATGAGATCGGGGGAATGTACTTACGAGTTTTTGCCTTTGATGAGAAGAAAGTTGTGACTGGGAGAAAGATGTGAAAGTGTGTGAACAGAGTATATCAATATCAAAGGTGTGAGAGGTTGCTGCTGTTTAAAATGGATATAAGGGTGACTCCATCTCCCAAGAGGCTACCCCATTTTAAGTGATATCTCAAAACTGGTTACATAAGTTTGGGGGGAAGACAAGAGACGTGCAGGTGTGTCTGTTTGTGGATGTCTTGCCCACACAATTGACAGTGTATTTAATCTGTGTTTGTGGATTTACATTATGCAGACTTCTTAGCATGTTAGTTGAGTTTTGTTTGGTATGTGGGCTAATTTGGGAGTGCTGGTGAACATTTGCAAATGTCTGCGCGTGTGCCATGGGTTGTAATCTTGATTAGTGGCCTAGTTGAGGACTGTGCAGTATAGGGCTTTTTTTTGGCTAATTGATCTTCAACCAGTCTGCCCTTGAGATTTTGGATATTATGCAGGTACACAATGCACAATATAGAGAGTTTGCTAAAAATATCTGTATGATTTGATGACAAAGCTAAAAAACATTTATTCAGGAAAAAAAAATGAGTGAGTGTTTTCACTCACCATCTGACCTATACACACATGTGTAAGCATTAGTAGTTTGAGTTTTTTTTTGTTTTTGTTTGCTCTTCTAATCGAATAAAATTTTCTTCACCCTTTACTGTCAATTCCTTGCCCTTCTTTCATTGGCAGTCTTGGTTTGTACATGTTTTGGGGTCTTTTTCTTCCTTTAGTCTAGCTAGCTGTTGCCCCAGCCTCTCTGGATTTTTCTAGCATACCTTTGGCTATTCCGCTGCCAAAAAAGGATTGTATGGGGTTCTGTTAATCTTTTCCCGCAGTCTCCTTCGCTACTCTTGTAGCAACACCTATTGTTGCTTTAACCTTCCATCCATATCACTCACTACTCCATTATCAATCTCCAAAGTACTGCCACTTGTCTTTCTCTATCCTAACTGCTGTAACAGTTAACAATAACAGAGGAAAGACATCAGTTTGGTGAGTAAACTGGAAAGGCAAAAGTATTACCTGAGACTAGAGGAGCTGGTGGTCTTCCCACTAGAGACCAGAAGAGATGGATTCATATACAAATGCACAAGAGCATATCATGGAGAGCTGAGGGGGTCATCTTATACAGAAAGGATAGTAGGGCACAAACAGGAGATTGTAAGTATTAACTGCTCTCTTGATCTGTGAAGGTGTTTCTTCATAGAGAAAATTGTAGACCTATGAAATGGACTACTGGAACTGGTCTTGTGGAGGTAATCTTGAGAGGCATTCAAGAGGACATAGAAGAGGTGGAAAAAGCATGAGGAAGAAGGTAGGGTTGGTGAGAGAAAGGACAGACTGAATAAACATGGTGTATTTCTGCCATTAGGCAAATGTAATTTATTGTAATATCTTATGTGAATACTATTTAATTTCAGTCCTGCATATCCATTCTCATACAAATGATGCTAACCTTCTTCAGGTGTACTCATGCAAGTGAACACCTGTATTTTACTATTATATTAATTTTGCCTTCAGGGGACATTTTTACTACTTGTATACAACTTTTAATATATCAAACTTTTCAAGAGGTATGTCTGAAAACATTGTATTACTGTATGCAATAGAAATTAGAAGTAACACTTCCTGTTTATGTAGATCCATTCTCATTTTCACCCCTAACATTTCTGGGGTGGCCAGTATATTTTTGGGATCATCTTGAGTTATATACACTTGTAAAACGGTTTATGAAACTGACCAAAATGCAAAAACATCAGCTTACTGCTGACCAGTGCCTGTACATCAGCAAGTATGGTTATCAACAACCAAAGATACTCGGGTCTATATTATAATGTTGACAAGTGAAAATGTCGACTCTGACTTGATCGACACCAAAATGTTGAACTACAAGATTACCGAACGGCCAAATCACCGATTTCTTTCCAACGGAAAGAAATCAGTTGGCCGTTCTCTTACACCTGCCCTTTCCCTGACTGTAGTGCAGTCTCAGAGTTAGAATATTTAGTTAGGGAGGGTGTGGGTGGCACAGCCCTCCACATTGGAGGGTGTGGGGGGCAAAGCCCCCCACTTAAATATATTTATTTTTGTGTGGCGTTTGTGTTTGGCCAACCGATTTCTTTCCGTTGGAAAGAAATCTGTGATTTGACCATTCGGTAATCTTGTAGTTCGACATTTTGGTGTCGAACAAGTCAGAGTTGACATTTTCACTTGTTGACATTATAATATAGGCCCAGATACTCAAATACAGAAAATTTTCAAAAGGAAAACACTTTCTTTTTCTGATCTTACAACGCAAATCCCGTACTCACATTCACATCAAATTTGCCTGAATACTGATAGTGTTATAGAAATGGTTTCTCTAAGGTAAGGAACAGGGTTAGAGTTAGGGATTGCAGGTAATAGTAAGATGGTGCAGGTGAGCCTTACTAATACCTGCTAATCATAACCCAAACCCTGCACCTTACCTTAGAAAATTCCTTTCTTTAACACTATCACTACAAAAGACAAGGTCAGATGCACACCATATGCAGCAATATGTGCCAGAACACCAAATCTATTCTTTGTCTCTAGCTGTTGTCCTAATCCAAACCCCTGTTTGGTCACACAAACTGTCCTATCCCCTAATGTACCAAAATGTTCAGTATATCCAAAAGTTTTATCATTTAAAAAGAAGCCCCACTTACCTGCATACATGCAAAAACTCCCTTTGGCAAATGTGCACATTGACCAGCACTGCAATCAACATTTCATGTATTTGACCTCTTTCACAACCACGGCACACTTTTAGCAATAAAGTCATTCAGCCTCATCACAGGGATCCTTGTAGTTACATTAACTCATTTATTCTGTTATGTTTTAGTTTCACTGTCTCCGTCTATTACATTAAACAGTTAAGTTGCCTTATGTTTATTTCTCATCAACTGTGGATTTACCATTTGGACTTTTTTATTGCCCTTCCATCTGCTCTTCATTTAGTATGCCCTATCATATGGCATTTTGTGCAGTCTTTTTCTTTAAACCAGTCATTAAGAGTGTTATGTCACTCCTTGACACAAAGAAAGTGTATTTATTGTAGAACAGAGCATTTGTTGTACCTTTAAGAAGCATTTCCAGAGGTAGGCTCATGCATATAAATAGTGAGTATGTGCAGGCAGCAGTGCCATTTTGAGAGGAGAGGCAGGTGTTAACATGTATAAGTTTGGTAGTCAGACTGTTTATTTAAGTTTAAGTTACAAAGCCTCATTCCTGATGTGTTTATATGTAATAAAGCTGCTTGAACCGAACCCACAACTGTTCATCTGTTTTATCCTGACCGGACGAGTGATATGGTGTCAGAACCGGGACTGAGTGTGCAACTTCAAGCCATGAGGTGCAGAGTTGAAGGTGAAGGTAGATTGAGCAGGTTGAGTGATACAGAGCTAAGACGATCAAAAAGGGCCAGAAATGAACTTCAGGTAATGGAAACTTGCACAAATAATTTATTTTGCAAACGAAAATAAAACGGAGTATTCATAAGGCACAAAACTTATTATTAATCAAACGAAAGGTACAAAACGCATTATTAAACAAAATGTTGGAAACCATGATATTTGATAAAAGTAGCAGAAATATTCATATGGGGTTCAGAATAACCTCTGATTTGGATAACGAGCAAGTTTAAAGTAAAACAAGCACAAGACAAGTAAAATGAGCATGATAATAGGTTAAATGGGCTTAATGAGTACAATAAAAAAGAGCAAGATAAGCTTAAAAGCAAGGTGACTGCATGTTTTTAGTACACAACCGTGGTTTGGGCATAAACTACTATTTCTCATTGACCAAAGCCATTCAAAGCATAACTAGAGTTGTTCAAAGTATGTCAGAGTGTGCAAAATGTTTGCAGGTGGGTGCTTTATTACAGTACGATTATTTCAAAGAGTTTGCTGTGTGCAAAGTACAGTTATATTCTTGTGCTGTGTACATTTATCCGCAGAGTGCCACTATTTCAAAATATTTCTTACACTGTACAGAGTTATTTCACTACAGCTATTTTGATAAGTTCTTGTACTGTATACAGTTTATTTGGAAAATGCATTCATTTTGAAGTGTTTCTTGCTCTGAGCTTCTTTGGCTGTGTACAGTTTAGTCATAAAGTGCAGTCATTTCAAAGTATTTTTTTATACTGATAAGGAGTGGTTTTGCAAAGTACAGTGATTTTAAAGTATTCTTGTGCTATGGAGACTTATTTGGCAAAGTGCAGTAATTTCAGAGAGTCTATTTTGCTATTAGGCATAATTACAAGTTCTGGCATATATTTATATGTGTGTATGTTTGTACATAATTCCATGCACCTTCACTACCATGTGTTGATATGGCAGAGGCATTTCGCAGACCCAGTCTACTTGTGTCTGATTGTAATATTGCAGAGAATCAGAGAGTATTTGAGCAGGAATATGATATTTTCATACAAGCAGCTTTTTCTGACAAAGATGCATGTACAAGGGCATTCATTTTGCTTAACTTAGCTGGATCAGAAGCCAAGAGAGCATTCATTTGTGTACCCACCAGCAGTATATGCAGGAGAGGGGGAAAACCACCATATTGTTGTACTGGCTGGATCAAGAGAGGACCCTGAGTGCTTGAAACGTCAATTTAGAGAAATCACCAACCCCCAGACAAATGCTACATTAGAGAGGCACCTATTTTATACAAGAGACCAAAAGCCAGGTGAAACTTTTGCAGCTTATATCACTGACTTGAGAAATAAGGCTAAAACATGCAGATTTGGTGATTTAAAAGATGAGTTAATAAAGGACAGGCTTGTGTGTAGTGTTAATAATGCTGCAGTGAGAAAGATTTTGTTTTGTGACATTGACTTAACGTTGAGCAAAGTCATAGAGACTTGTCATATCCATGAGCTCACAGAAAGGCACACAAGTATGCTTACAAGTGATACGAGCTTAGTTTCAGCAGCCTCTAGATCAAGCATAAACAGCATGCAGCACATGGCAAGTAGAAACAGGCCTAAGCTCATGGCAGCTGCAGCCCCTGCAGCTTTCCCAGGGAGGACCCTTAACTTTCTAGCAAGTTCCAAGACTAGCTTAGTAAAATGGGCATGCTCAGTGCAGTATAAGGATGAGTCATCAAAACCCAATTCAAATCTTATTGTTAACTGTCATAATTGTGGTGCCTATCATGAGTTTAAAAGAGAAAAGTGCTTACCATTTGGTCAGCAATGCCACAAGTGTGAAAAATGGAACCACTTTCGAAAGTTTTGTAAATCAAGCAAGCCTCATTCAGTTATTAAGAAAGGTCACTCAAAAAAGCAAGGTGATCATGTAGAAAGCTGCAACCCTACTTTCTATGTAGATGGTGTATCAGTGGTCAGTGAAAAGGTTAATGCAGTAGATTTCTTGGCAAAGAATGAAGTATTTTGTACAGTCCTGATCAATAGTAAACCCAAAGAGCTCAAAGTAGACACTTTTTCAAAGTGTAATGTGGTGTCAGCAGAAACGTTTGCTAGAGTCAGTGCTGGTGAGCAACTTAATTTGGCTAATTGTGCGAAGCTTGTTGCTTATGGAGGTGAAGAGATTCAAACCGAAGGCTCAGTAGTGCTTTCATGCTATTCAGTTGGGAACAGTTACAGCTTGCAATTTTATGTAGTCAGAAGACTTGTGCGGTTATTATTAGGTCTTAGAGACAGTTTGAGAATGAAGCTACTTTCTTTTATCAAAGAAGTCCATTGTGTAAGCCCATGTCTCAGTTCCAGCATCACTGATGCTATTTTCTCAGAGTATGCTGATATTTTTGATGACAAGTTAGGCAAACTCAGTTGTGTACTCCATGAAAGTAGGCCCAGAGGTCAGTCCAGTGGTCAGACCTGCGAGGAGAATTACAATAGCTATGCAGGACAAAGTCAAGGTCCAGTTAAACAAGATGATACAGCAAGATGTGATTTGTCCAGTCACAGAACCAACTGAGTGGGTATCTTCCATGGTAGCTGCTCATAAGAAAAATTCAAATGAAATCAGAATATGCACTGATCCAAGAGACTTGAGTAAGGCATTAAGGAAACCTCATCATCCTATGTGTACAGTTGAGGAGGTTGCCACCCTCATGTCAAATGCCACTGTTTTTCTGTCTTGGATGCAAAGGGTTCATTTTGGCAAGTAATGCTTGTTCGCAAAATTTCACTACTGACTACATTCAGTACCCCATTTGGTGGATACAGATTCCTCAGAATGCCTTTTGGAATAAATTCTGCCAGTGAAGTCTTTCAGCGTGCAATGGAGCAATTTTTTTCAGGCTATCCGTGTGCTGTAATAGTGGATGACTTACTAGTTGGAGGCAATGGTGAAGCAGAGCATGATAGAAACCTCAGGAAAGTTCTGGACAGAGCATGTGAAGTGAACTAAAAGCTCAATCCTCTGAAATGTAAATTCAGGCTACCAGAAGTTACTTTTGTAGGTCATTTATTTACCACTACAGGCTTATGACCAGACCCTTCCAAACAAGCAGCCATTCTTGAGATGCCAGCTCCAGACAATGTCCAAGCCTTACAGTGTATTCTTGGTATGGTTAACTATGTGGGCAAATTTATCCCTAACTTTAGTGAGTTATCAGCACCTTTAGGAAGACTGACATGGAAAAATGTTGCTTGGTCATGGTTGGAAGAACACCAGAGAGCATTTGATAACCTCAAACAGCAAATTGCCAACCCGCCTACATTAAGGTACTATGATGTCCACAAACCAGTAGTTCTTTACTGTGATTCTTCAAAGTTCGGTCTTGATGCAGTTATTCTTCAGGAAGGCAGACTTGTTGCCTATGCATCTAGAACTCTTACCCAAACTGAGATGCAATATGCTGAAACTGAGAAGGAACTTTTTGCAATTGTGTTTGCATGTTCTTAGTTCCAATATTATATTTATGGCTGAGCTATCCAGATCAAAACTGATCATCATCTTTAGTCACTAAGCCTATGCATACAGCTTCAGCAAGACTACAAAGAATGATGCTCAGATTACAAAAGAACAATTTCAAAATGGTCTATACAAAAGGTAAACTTCTTTATTTGCCAGATACCTTAGCCAGATAGCACAGAAATACCACAGAACAGCTTGATGGAGAGAATTTTGACTCTGATGTCATTGAAGTGTGTAATTTTTCTACCATGAGACTTGATGAGATGAGAGATCATACAAAGACTGATCCAATTTTGCAAAAACTCATTCACTTCATTAATATTGGATGGCCGTCAAAGCAATCCTGTGTACTGCCAGAAGTGCAACCTTATTTTCCATAGATGCTGATGGAAGATGGTATCATTTTCAAAGGTCCCAAAATTATTACTCCTACTTCCTTACAACATGAATACATTCAGATTTTGCATAGTGGCCACCCAGGTTCCGATTCTGCCAAAAGAAAGGCAAGAGGACTAGTATTTTGGCCTTCTCTGTCAAAACACAGTGATAAAGTTCTTCTTGTTCAGTATGTAATAGTACTAAACAGCATTTGCAAAAAGAGCCACTTCAGCTAAGCCAGATTCCTGAACTACCTTGGTCAACAGTAATTTGAGGGGAACAATCAAAGTTAACTAGTGTTGGTAGACTCTTATTCGAACTGGTTTGAGATTAATTTGCTACATAACCTAATGTCCAGTGCTGTTATTACTAAGATGAAACATCATTTCTCAGTCCATGGTAGTCCACATAAAGTTATTTCTGACAATAGCACCCAGTTTACCAGTCAGTTGTTTCAGAGATTTGCAACAGAGGGGGACTTTATCCATGTTACTAGTAGTCCAGAAAACCCACAATCAAATGGCCTTGCTGAACGTGCAGTACAAAGTGCAAAGCAATTACTAGAGAGGTCAAAGCGTGGCAATACCAATACCTTCTTGAATTTCCTTAATCTCAGAAATATAGCCCGTAACAATCTACTTGGCTCCCCTGCTCAGAGACTTCTATCTAGGCAAACCAGAACAACCTTGCCCATCAGTTCTAGTTTGTTGGTGCCTAATACTAAAAACACCAGAGTAATCAAAGCCCAACTTTTTAAAACACGTTCTTTCCAGAAGTCCAGCTATGATAAACTGAACAGATTTCTTCATCCGTTAAAAGAATGAGAGACAGTGAGTATGCAAATGGTGAAAGGCTTTGATCAAATTGGTCAAGTGAGACGTATATGTCTCGAGCCGAGATCCACCTTGGTGGAATCTGAGGGTATAGAATACAGGAGAAACCACAGGCATTTTCTTCCTGTGTGTCAGAAAAAATAAATAAATTGTGCTTACTAATGCCTTCAGTGTACTTCGGTCACAAATGGCTGTTTTTAAGACTCTCATTATATAGGAGCATAAAACAAGTAGGTGTTGATCTGGTCATGAACAATCTACTATTGCTTGCTTTCTGTCTAGCAACAAGTGACTAGCACTGGCCATAACAGTGGGGGGAGGGGTTGAATAAGTAGGTTGAATAAGTAATAAGTAGATAAGCAAATCTCCATATTTCATTCCATACCTGCTACTACTACTACTGTTGCCACTGTATGACAATGCAAACATTGTTGCTAGAGAAACGGGGTTATATAGCTGGAAAAAAAAGACAAGGACAGGGTGACAAAGTGAAAAAATTAAATGTACTCTTGAACTGAAAATAAAATGGTAACTGCAATTACATGGCAACCTAGATGACCACCCAGTTCCAGTGCATGGGGAAGTCAAGACTATGTTGGTACTCATTGGACATAATGCGAAGAACTAATCCTAGATAAGATGGCAGTCTACTGGAGGATGCTTATGCACAGACATACACTTTAAATTATCACCTCTCAGATGTTGGCATGCCCTTGAGATGCTGATAAAAAATGAGTGCCCAGTAAAAACTCATGCAAATATAGGGGGACATGCAATCTCCACACAGAAGGCACACCACCCAGAAGCCAAAACACAGTACCAGTCATTGTGAGGTAACAGCACAAACTGCTGCATGTTGTGCTGGCCATAGTTGCATTTCTTCTTTAATTTCTCATGTTCACCATCTAGGCCCTTATAATAAGCCGTAGTCGATGAAAACATTGCTTTGCTATTTCATTCCATACAAGTATGTTGTATGTCAAAAAACACTCTGAATAAATATTTATTTTCCTGAGTACTGACTACTCTCTTTATCATGCAAAATTTACTATTTTATGTTTTTTTTCTAGACTATTCTTATTTTAGTTACATAAAAACACTTTTATGTTCTTTCCATTTCATCTCCATAGTACCCATGCATGTAACTTTCTGGAGTGGTTACAGGTCAGATCATAGAATACCACATCTTTGAAATTGTTAAGTTTACTTAGTCAGAATGCACAAAAAAAGCTCCTTGGAAAAATCAGTGCAGCAAAAATCGGGAAAAAAAAAACACAAATATATATGCAATTGCAAACAATTTCTGTTGAGGCTCACTGTCTTCCACATCTCTGCAATAAGGCAGGATATCTTCTACAACCACGACCTAACACTAATAATAACTAAATTACCCCTAACCCAGCTATTGTCTCTGACCTGAGATAATTGATTTCTGCAAATACTGTGCATATTCATTCTGCCAGTTAACATTTCATTCACTATGGCAGTCGACCAGAGCAAAGTTGGTGTCTTGACACTGTCTTGATTAAATGGCCTTCAGTAAAGTTGTACTCATTATCAGGATATCTACTAAATCTGCCTTCATGAATGAATAAGGTTTTTATCTTTTCTGCTGTACTATCCATCCATCACTCCCTTGTTTCAGTTTTTACACATGAGGTTGGGGGGTGTTACATCAGCACTGGCTATCATCTAGAGCGATGTTCACACTACTAGGTGGCTAACCCTGCCTCAATTGTTCTTCTGTGACACACACACACACACACACACACACACATACACACACTCTCACCTATGGCCAGTTTAGAATGTCCAATCTACCAATTGCATGTCTTTGGGAAAACACATCATCTGCAGAAAACCCAAGCAAACATGGGGAGGACATGCAGACTCCACACAGAAGACACCCCAGCCAAGAGTCAAACTGCAGAACCTGTTGCTGTTTTTTTTTTGTTTGTTTATTTTCTGCTTTACTGTTGAAGTTGGATGGTTGTAGCTAAACTCATTTATCACATTATTTTGTTTTCTTACAGTTGCATCTGACTGGGATACTGATACCCCTCCCCTGTCCACTGACTTACTTCAGTGAAAGATGACATGTAACAAAACAGATGCTGTTGTATATACCATAAATAATTAATGCAGAATGTTCACAAAAAGCCTGAAACAGTTTTCAGGGAAAAAAATGGCAGAGCAGGTACAATAAAGGAAAAAAATAATACTGACGTCATATTTTTTTTTATAAAGCACACATTGGATTGGATTAAAACAAATTACAAACACTTTTTGACAAGAACTTGATATGTGGGTGAAGCCATTCTTTTACTCCCAAAAATCCATCAGATTGGAGTGCTCTGTAAAAAAGAATTATACAACATGAATTCACAAGATAAAATTTTAAAAGCTAATAATTTGACAGCACATTTTCAAAATCCAACATTAAAATCACATGTTTTGATCAACAATTAAAAAAAAGTTTGCAAACCCCTTTAACTACACAGTGCTACCTCTAATTTTAAACACATCCCTAAGAGTAGCCTAGATCCCAGTCTTAACTATAACCATAAACTAAATTCAGTAATCTCAATAGTAAGAAAAAGTAATCGAGACCGTAACTCTAACCCTAAAGCCATTGACTCCTGTAAGTAATTTGCATACTCAATAAACAACATAGTCCCTTGCACTGCATAAAATCTAAACACAGTTTTGAATTGATTAACATTTGCAGATAACATAGTCATATAAGTAACATTCAAAATAATGCCTTTTGAATCCATTCTGTACAGACTACAGGAAAACAAGAATTTCAAAGGTTTCTGGGAAAACTAAAGATGAGGAGGTCCTTCATGGCTATGTAAATTTCTGCTGGTTTTCCAACTTTTTTTTCCTCTGATGATATACTAGGATATTTGTTAAGTCTTAATAATTGGGCTTTTTCTAATACAGCTATGATTATTATTATTATTATTTTTTGCCATACCACTATTATTTTGGGGTATATTTCAGGCTGAGTTAATTGTTGTCTTTGCTCTCTGATGACTCACTAGCAACAGGAATTTATACACTTAAGTAAGCTTACTTTTTTTCTAAAAATGTATGCAACTTTTACCTCATCACTAATCCCCTTGTTTCCATTTTACATGGTGTCAGGATATGGCAATTGACAGTCATCACTTTTCTCAATTTAGAGCCGCCTTCCTACCTCCTTTGATAATATCACCTCACTATCACAGGTCTCTCATGCAATCTATCCACGTCTTGGCTAGATGTTCTCATCTCCTCCTTTCTCTCCAAAATCTGTTTTTGCAGATTAGCTTCTGCATTCCTGCACGTGAGTGACTGAACCACCTAATCTCCTTCCTTAACATTCTCTT
Source organism: Protopterus annectens (assembly GCF_019279795.1). NCBI lineage: Eukaryota > Metazoa > Chordata > Ceratodontiformes > Protopteridae > Protopterus > Protopterus annectens. The sequence continues at coordinate 254,088,040 of NC_056737.1, forward strand.
CAGTTTGGGCAATTTCTTCTTTTGTTCCGAGTACCCTGTTTCTTTATTTTTGAACTTACTTTACTTCCTATTATGACAGGGATATATTTTAAAATGACACCATTTTGTACTGTATACTTTATCTTTCATAGGTGCAGTATGCTAAGCTCTTTACTTTTATACTTTTTAAACATTATTTTGAAAAGTTAAAGAAAATCATTAATATAACTACATAACAGAGAATGGTGCTTCTTTGAAAAATCGTGTGTTATGATACATCTGCATTATGGTTACCAGGTATATAAATTAAACTTTTCAGATTAATCAAGCTAAGCTTACATAAGAAACTCAGGTCTTTAGGTTCTTAGGTATGAATTTTTGCCCCAACTCTCTTTTTTTTTTTTTTTTTTTTTTAAGTAGTCATGTGTAAACATACTGTATTTGTCAGTCACATCTGCATTCAGGACTACATTATTTTTCTGTTGCATTGCTATGTTGCTGCTTTTTCATGGTCATGATTCTCCCTCAGTTTATGTAGACGAAGGAAACAAACACTTGCCAGACACTTGTCTTCATTCAAAATGTAGTACAAACTGTGGCAAGCTTTAAGGATCGGGCAGCAATTGCAGCCTTTGTCAGCTAGTTTATTATTTGTGAGAGCAAGGTACATTGAAAAGGAAACTTTGTAGCATCCATTGCTAGATTATTTGTAGGTTTAAACTAGAGGGAGCAGGCATCTTTCTAGACTTTTGTTTCCTAACATGGATTAATTCTAGGGGTATATTTCCTGGGAACATACAAAATCTGCATTCTTGGTATGCCTGGTGAAGCGTTTGTAGCAAGAAGGTACTGTGGTTTCTGAGAATAAAACTATTTAAAATGGCTTGTACAGATACAGTGTTTAATCTTTTCAAATTACACAGTTCTGTGAGTCATTCTCAGCCACTTAAAATCCAAGACTCTTATTTTCCGTCAGTGTATTGTGCCTTGACTTTTGTGATCACTGCTATTAACAGAGATCCCTTTTTGGCCTTTGAGAGGAATATGCATTGAATTCCAATGAGTGCTGAGCAGTGGGCCTTTTATCTTGTGCCTAGTGTATTTCATTCCCCTGGAGTTGAGATTAAACAAAGCCTCAGTATTCATTTGAAGTAACTGTAATGAGAATATTCAAGAGAGGTCAAATGCAGATGACTGCACTCGTGAGGACGTTGAAAATATTTTGTCTCTAGACACAGCCTAACTGTGAGACTGTATTAAAGAACTTTCTTACTTTTTTAAGGTAAAGTGATAGAGAAGAGAAGGCCATTAAAACCGTGTTTCAGCCTCTTCTAATATGAAATGGCTTCAAATGCTGGCTGGCAACATTTCACTTATTTTATTTATTGTTCAGAATGTCCTTAACCGGTGAATAATGAACAGTGACTACAATATATGTTGTAGGATTTTAGTTCACACCTTATATTATTAGTAGAGTTGAGACTGAATGCATGCCTTTATATCCTTGGAAATGTTTCATTAGCCTTTGACACTACTCTGGAAGAGTTTTATATAAAAATAAAATGACTCTAGGATACCACTTTTGCTGATGGCTCCTTAACACAAACATTGTCTGCTTATTTAAGTAAAGACAAGTTGCCAGATGGTTACAGTTGGTTCTTGATTACATTTATTTGTTCAGTTTTCTGCAAGAAGTCCAGCAGTAGAATTATGATAACTGGTTATTTCACGGCAATGCATGTAACAGAGTAACTGTAACATCTTTTTTTGTGGATAAAGCTAAGTAAAATGCTTACTTCAAAACAAATGTCTACAAAAAGGAGATGTAACACCTGACAGCGTTCACAAAAACATTAATTTCACTTGGGGGCTCTTATTTATTTTATTTATTTATTTATTTATTTAGTTGCTTATTGAAGTTCTTGATAATTTTTTATTCATTTATTAACCAGGTAAGCCTACTAGGCATAAATGTCTCTGTTCTTAAATAACCAAGATGCACTATGTGGCCACATGACCTGCAGAATTCTACAGTCTGCAAGTTGAAACTGAGAGGCTCATACCTAGGACTGCAAGATGAATCTTGTTAGTAGTTCATAGTTTGGGCCTGGTACACAATCATTTGATCCATGTATGCTTTTTATGACTTCAATAGCTCTGCAATCTGGTGTACTGGTAGACGTTTTCCTTTTTTTAATAGTCTGCTGCTGTTAACCATATATTTTTATTTGTTTTTAGTCTATTTATTTATTTTTGGATATCATCTTGTTGCAGATGATCATCTGTTGCTAGGCTCTATTGCCCAACTCTCTAAGCCCTCTCTATCTTCTACTCTCCTGTGAATTATGGACTACAAGCCCTCAGTGTGACTTGGTAGGTCAGGAAGAGTAGTAAGAATTCTTGGGTGTGAGGCAGAGTGGATGTACCCATGCATATGCCATGTATCTGTGTTTATCACAACATAAACATATTAAAAAGTAATGGATATATGTGCAAAGAGATGTGGTTGAAGTTATTATTTTTTTCTTTTAACTTTGGCATATGTATCACTGTGCATTATTATATATTTTGCTAAATATGGTTTTGAGCTTGAGTCCCAAGGTTCCACTTGCAAAACTGTACGACTCTGATAAAGTTACTCCTGAAAAGGCGCACTTCTATCCAGTGGGCTCACTCAGTTAATTTTTTTTTGTTTGGAATAGCTAGTTGTTTATTGCATCAGCATGTAATTTCTGGCTTAGTGGGGGCTACAGCTGTAGGCAAGGGTGGGCTCTATTATAGCAATAACCCACGCCTGGGTGTGGGTAATGCTGGATTTACCCATGGTTGGCGTGGTTTGGTCACGAGGGCGAAGCCCGAGTGGCCAAACAAAGCCAACCGTGGGTAAATCCAGAATTACCCACACCCAGAAGTGGGTTATTGCTATTATACAATGACATTATTTAAGAAAAAACTAATTACTTTTCTTAAATAATGGCATTGTATAATGCCTCCTTGCTGCCCTTCCGTAGCTGTCTGGTAGTCTGCAGCAGTTCTGATGTACTGCGCATGCGTATGCCTACGCAGTACATCAGAACTGTGGACAAAAGCAACGGAGAAAGCAAGATCTCCGTTGCTTTTAACAAACTGTTTTCGCTATGTTAAATGGGTTTAACATAGCGAGACAGCTTTAAAAAAAGCACCGGAGAATCTCCGTTGCTTTTTTTAAAGCTGTCTTGGTATGTTAAACCCATTTAACATAGCGAGACAGTTTTGAAAAAAGCAACGGAGAAAGCAAGATCTCCGTTGCTTTTTACAAACTGTCTTGCTATGTTAAAGGAGTTTAACATAGCGAGACAGTTTTAAAAAAGCAACAGAGAATCTCTGTTGCTTTTTTTAAAGCTGTCTCGCTATGTTAAACTCGTTTAACATAGCGAAACAGTGTGAAAAAAGAGTTATAGTAATGGAAAAAGTCCGGGCGACCGGACCTTTTTCCATTACTATAACTCTGATTTACAACGTGCACGCTGACCAATCAGTGTGCATGTTTTTGAATATTTAATGGGGGGGGTCATTGTATAATATAGCAATAACCCACGCCTGGGTGTGGGTAATGCTGGATTTACCCACGGTTGGCGTGGTTTGGTCACGAGGGCGAAGCCCGAGTGGCCAATCAAAGCCAACCGTGGGTAAATCCAGCATTACCCACACCCAGAAGTGGGTTATTGCTATTATACAATGACATTATTTAAGAAAAAAAATAATTACTTTTCTTAAATAATGGCATTGTATAATGCCTCCTTGCTGCCCTTCCGCAGCTGTCTGGTATTCTGTGGCAGTTCTGATGTACTGCGCATGCGTATGCCTATGCAGTACATCAGAACTGTGGGCAAAAGCAAGGGAGAAAGCAAGATCTCCGTTGCTTTTTACAAACTGTTTTCGCTATGTTAAATGGGTTTAACATAGCGAGACAGCTTTAAAAAAAGCACCGGAGAATCTCCGTTGCTTTTTTTAAAGCTGTCTCGCTATGTTAAACTCATTTAACATAGCGAAACAGTGTGAAAAAAGAGTTATAGTAATGGAAAAAGTCCGGTCGACCGGACCTTTTTCCATTACTATAACTCTGATTTACAATGTGCACGCTGACCAATCAGCGTGCACGTTTTTGAATATTTAATGGGGGGTCATTGTATAATTTGGAAGTTAGCATGCAAATCCATAAATTATATCTATACCTCTCCCTATCTGCTACATATTTGTACAGGTTTCAGAAGTGTCAGCTAGGCTTTGAAAAGGTATGTAAGAAATCATAAAGTAAATACTAAGTGGTAAAAATTAACTTGAGGGTATTACGGTGGGAAATGACTCTGTCAGTGTTTCTGGTTCTCTTAGCAACAGTGAACAATATTAGCTATTCTGCAAAAGCAGCTGGTACAAATAAGTTGAGATGCATCACAAGGTGAGTCAAGGATGTTGTTAACAATGTGAAAAGCCATAATCAGTTTTTACCAGCATTATAAGATGCAGTTTAAGTGTCAGTACCTCACAAAAGATAGGTTGGTAGAAGGAAAAACATTACTGATGTTAAACAGTCTGACAGCATTGTCCTCTAAAACAGAATTGAAGTATTACATTTTCTTTTTTTTTTTTACTTTGAGAAAAAGAGAAATATGACATGATATCAACACTCAAGTAATGATATTGGATAAAGACAATGAGAGTGTGATTTTGTGGAAGAAGGAAGGGAGTCATAAGTGGACATTGGATAGTGGGATATTCAGATACAGTATTCAGAGGCACTGTTATCATTTTTGGTACACTGTGGCTATGCAGGCAGTGGCTTGCTGTGTGGTTGATGGAACTATGTGAGATTGGGTTGGTAGAATGGGTCATTCCATATTGTATAGCTGCATGCTTGTGTGAGCTAAGTGAACAGTAAGTTGTTTACACTGATAAAGTTATATGTTAAAACCAAATCAGTACATATTTTAAGTAGTAGTAAATGGATGCTGTGTCCAGCCAACAAAAGCTGAGTATGATCTGCTTTGTCTCAAATATTCTGATGGCTCATTCAGTAGACATTCAAGTTTGTGGAGCAGTATTGTGTCTTTTGTTCAGAAGAAAACAGCAGGACTTAAAGATTTCTTCTATCCTAATGGGCTATCTTCCTGATTCTGTACATCCTCTTTTCCATTTTACTTTGTTTTTTCATTCCCCCATCTGCCTAACCAAGTGTCTTCTGGATCTCCGCTACCCATTTGTTCTACGTTTACTATATCATGCAGCACTTCCTTTGCCCTGCATTTAATATATTTCAGTCTGAGATCACCAAACCCTTTAGAGGGTTACAAGTGCTTCAGTGAAACACTATTCTTTCACTCACTCAGTTTGATTGAAACTCCTCAACAGACAGATCACTGTAGAAACAGCGTATACCCCCTCTTCTCAGTTATTTTATAATTTATCATTTACTTATAATTATAGAATATGGTAGCTGGCACGTGACAAAAGAATTACAGAGTCCTGCCATAAACTACAGAGGATAACCAGAGCGGTAGTTTCATGAGGTAGAGAGGAGCATCAAAGCAAAGGCACACAACTTATTTTTTGTACTCTCAATGAAAAGAGATCCGTATTGTGATTTATATCCATGATGCTGACATAATGCTTTCATAACCAAGATTAGTATTTGCAGTAACATATGAGGTTTTTAAGATTTGGGGCCTATCATTTTGCTAGCCGGTGTTGTGATCACCTAGGGAAATCTTTTGACTGAAAATCCTATCGTATAAATAGTATTTAGAAGCTTGAATGAAATGTACTGCTGGTAGTTACTATATTCATATCCCACTGAGTTTTCAGCTTTGAGCCTTTCTTGTAAATCACAAGGGTATTCCAAAATTAAAATTTTACAAGTGCAGCTACAATGACACAGTAATAACAGACAAAACTGAGTAGTTGAAAATTCCCACATTCCTGATTAAAATTTATATTACCGCTTGTATGTCACAAAACTTAGTAATGAGGAATATTAAGTGGACTGAAGCAATACTATTTCCTTGTAACACATATTACAATATTTACTCTTTGTTCAACCACACACACAGACACACACACAACAGACATAATTCCGTGCAGAATAGAAAAAATAACTACTTCAGTATTAAGCATAAGACTAAAAAAAGGCTAACAAAAGCAATATTACTTTTCAAATACATATAAGTGGAGCTTTTCTCCTGCATTGTGCATAACTACATCCTCATTGTATCATGGACAGTTAATCAGTGTCAGGTGCATGACATCTCACAGACATTAAAACTCAGTTAAATTATAATGCCTCACCTTAATAGTGATAACAAGCCTCAAGCTTACTTAATACTATGTGCTTTATAACTAGCCCCCTCTGTATAGCTGCAATCTCTGCTGCTGTTAGGTACTTAATTCAGTAACCTAACAATCCACCAGCCAAATTAAACCCAGAATGCATTTAACATTTCTTATATGCAACTATCAGGTGGGAAAATTGATGAAGACGAGATTCTTTAAACCTTTTTTTCACTAGTGCAGCTGAACTGTTGAAATTCCAGGCTGCAACACATATGGTACCCATTTAGATACTTAATAAAATAATATGGTACCCATTTAAATGCTTAATAAAATAACTGCCTCTTGCCAGCAAGAAATGCATTACTTAGTTGTGTAATGTAAAATCCTCATACCTCACAATCTCTTAGCACAAAAAATCTGGACAACGCCAAAAATAATCGGGGGGGGGGGGTCCAGAAAATAGGGACACATTTTAAATATTGCTCTTATAAACTTGGAAAGTTGCCAGAATAAAAGTTCTTGTGTTACCATGCATTTCTGAAGAATATGAAGATTGAAACTCAAATGACTGTCATTATTTAGTGAATTCAGTCCTCACTGATTTGCCAAAAAAATCCAGAAAATCAAAAATTTTATGAGGAACAGAGGCAAAAATCTGGACATTTTGTGAAAACCTGTACAGTTGAGGGGTATGAAAATCCCTGATAATAAAACACTGGATTGGGTTCCTGTATACAAGAGATCACCATCATGTGGTTATCATAACACAGCCACAACAGCAACTCCAGCTCCTGCTTCTGCAAACTTGAATTGTCATTCACTCACAGATATATCCTTCCATTCAACTGAGCAGCCCTAAAACTTGAGTGCAATGATAGTATTAAAGCCCTACATTCACACAAAGAAGAATACCATTAGTACTCCATTTTATTTCCTTAATAGGCTAATTTGTTAAACAGTGTCTATCATGTCAAGTGTGTAACTTAAATAGGTGTGTACTTATGTATGTTAAAGTGTCTTTCCTGAGGGAACTCACATTATGCAGACACTTTAACCCAGAAACCAACATGTCAAATAATTGCTGATAACTTAATAAACTACTTCAGCTTTTGAGTTGGAACACCCATCCATTTTTCATATATATGTATGTGTGTGTGTGTATATATATATATATATATATATATATATATATATATATATATTTCACAAAAGGGGGTATCTCTGGGACACAAATCTGTCCCGCCAACAAGTCCTGTTGATGTCACAGACCAGGTTGAGGTCGCACATGCAGGTTACTCGAGTGGAGCCTGACATGCAGATATGCAGCAGTCCCATCAAGGCAGGGTCTGTGATTGCTTTGTATGTCAGACAGAGGTCACCTCTGAGGAGTCTGTAGGAGAGGGACAGGGCCTTTAGCTTCTCTGTG
>NC_056737.1:254100750-254258250 GCF_019279795.1 Protopterus annectens
ATTCTCCGCCCCTTTAGTAGTTCCCTAGACCCTTGTACTAGCAGCTAGTACCCTTGGCCCCTATCTAGTAGTGCTGTTGGTGTGATCCCCGGTGTGAACTTTCTGTTACCCATCCACTCATCAAGGTTCCTCTTGAAGAGTGATAGTGAGGGGCTCTGTCTTATGTAGATCGGGACCCTGTTCCATAGTAAGGGAAGTCTCTGCGAAGGGAATCTATCCCTCCAGCATGTTCTATTCATTGTTGTGTTGAGGTTTATATCCCTAGAGCATGTAGCTCGAGTAGATTTGGTTTTGCTAAGATGGAGCATGTTCAACAATTCTGGGTTGGACATGGCTCTGTACGTTAGACAGTGATCGCCTCTGAGAAAGCGGTATGCAACAGAGAACAGTCTTAGCTTTTTCAATCGTGCTGCATAGGGCAACTGTTTGAGGCCAGTAATTCTCTTGGTTAGGTACCTCTGTGGTCTCTCCAGCTGCTGGAGATGTCTAGCCAGGTACATTCCAACTGGTGCATTGTACTCAATAATGGGTCTGATGATGGAAGAGTAGAGGGGCACCATTACATCCTTAGATCTTGATGCGAACTCTTTCATGATCAGATGGGTCACATAGAAGGATTTTCTAACCACTTTGGCAACGTGGTTATCAAAGGAAAGTTGGCTATCTACTTGGGTCCCTAGATCCCTTATTTCTTCTTCAGATTTCAGGGGATTACCTCCTATGTTGTAGCTTGCGGGTACTCTGTTTTTTCCAAAGGGGATTACTATGCATTTTTTTGCATTTAGCTTGATACCATGGCTTTGACACCATGCATCAGTCTCATTTAGGCCCTTCTGAAGGATCTCCATGTCGGCTGGAGACTCTATTATAGCACCCAGTTTGCAGTCTTCTGCAAACTTAGTCAGCCACAGACCTTCCGTGCTTGCCTGTACTTCTGAGAAGTATATGCCAAACAGGAGGGGCCCCAGGACAGAGCCCTGAGGCACACCACTCGTTACTGGTCTGGATTCGGACATAGATCCCGCTACTCTTACTTTATGGGATCTGTCTGAGAGCCAGTTTGTGATCCATTTTGTGACGTAAGGGTTTATGCCCAGGCTGGTGAGCTTATCAATAATACCCGAATGGGGAATGGTGTCAAATGCTTTAGCAAGGTCAAGGTAAGCTGTGTGTACCTCCTTTCCCTTATCTATAGCCTGAGTAACTGTCTCAAAGAAATCCACCAGGTACAGGAGGCATGATCTGCCCTTGATGAAGCCGAACTGTGTGGGGTCCAGCGACTGGAGGTTCCCAATCTCTCCAATCTCTTCTTATCTTTAATCTCTTCTTATAATGAAAGTATCCAAGCCTCAAACAGATTCACTCAATTTGAATTACACTAGGCTGTTCCAAGACTTCTAGATATAGTGAGGGAAATATGGAAAGAGGAGAATACCCCTTTAAAAACTAAAGTAGAACATTTTACAAATCTATAGAATAGTCGAAGAACAATAATGCCTATAGTAAAAGAACATATGGAAAGGGCACAGGAAACAAAGAATATGATATAAATACATGGCTTAGAAATTTCAAAGCAGAAGATGAAGTACTTGTGTTGCTATCCACTGCCAAGAGCAAGTTCCTCTCAAAGTAGCAAGAGCCTTTTGGAATTTATAGGAAAGATAAGTGATGAAAATTATAAAATGAGACAACCTACAAAAAAATAAACCAGAACAGATATATCACATAAATGTTCTGTAACTTTGGAAAGAAACAGATATTTTTGTGAGTATGTTTGCATAAGAAGTTAAGGCCCACACAACATATTCTGAAGTTAAAATATGTGCCACAAAACCAGTGTCCCCAAAAATAAGAGTTTAAGGAATTTATACATCAGGAACTGGAATATATTTTCAGAGTTGCCTGGAAGGCCAGTTTAATTCAGCATAGCAATGAAACTGTGCCTGATGAAAAGATAAACCTAAGATCTTGCCAAATACCAGAATCTCAGCACCCAGCATTTAAGGAAGAGACATAGAAAATGCTCACACTTGGGATTATTGAGAATTTCAGACTGAGTGGAATAACTCCTTTGTGTTGGTCCCAAGGCTAATAAAAAATGCTCACACTTGGGATTATTGAGAATTTCAGATTGAGTGGAATAATTCCTTTGTGTTGGTCCCAAGGCTAATGGCTCTATCTGATTTTACAGCAACTTCTGGAAAGTCCTGTCCATATTCAAGTGCAGCTTAGATCTATGGATGGAAACCAGAAAATTGACCCTAGGACTGCCCCCTGTAGTACTAATGGATAGAGGCAGTAAATGCTGTTTGTTTACCTTTGGAACATTTGTCATGTTGTTTGTTGCACCATAACTGGATCTCTCAGGCAAGTTAATTTTGTAAGTATCGTTTTAGTAATGTAGTTATGTTGATTAGAATTTTATTTGAGAGAATGTCACAGCATTAGTCCACATCAGGCAGTTTGTATTACTGAGTAGCATGTGGCTAATTTAATGTTAGTGCGGAAACCCTTTTTCGTTGAGCTTTAAGATGAATTAGGCAGAGTAAAGTGTAGTTTGCATTCTAATATAGGGATGCCGCAAATTATTACCTGGATTATCATTAGTGTCTTGGAGGATTTTGTTCTGCTTATGGAGTAAGCTACCCAAGATTTAATTAATTGTTAAAAGAAAAATCCACTCTGAAACTGAAAAAATATATTTGTTATATTTTAATTTATTTATTTTTCATCTTATTTGAATTTTTTTCATTCCAATATGGTCATTTTGGAAACTGCCGTACTTACATGATTTTGTTTGCCAGTCATTTCTGATACAGTTCTGGTACCTATAATGTAACGCAGATTATATTTCACATGAGATTTTCCCTTTCATTTAGTCACAGTAATGATGCTGTGAATCCTTGACGTCTTACTTACTAGATGGCCTTTGAAGAACAGGGCCACTACTTCTTTTAAATTGAATTACTCTAATCTGTACTTAATGTAAGCTGGTAATAGGCCTTTCATGGCCCATCTACACTGTCTTCAATACAGGAGAGATGATTTGCAAGGGTCCTGTTAAATATTCATAGCAGGTGTTCCTCTCCATTGTCTCCTATGTACTGATGTGTTGAACTGCTTTAGAGGGATAAAGCCCTGACTGCAGTGCTAGTGACCTGAGTTCAGCTCATGGTTTTGATGCCTCTGTGAGCTGTCAAGGGAGGATGGGATTGAGTGGCTGCTGCAGGATCATCCATTCTGTGGATGGTGGTACCTGTGGCTCCTCACACTGGTGACACATAGCAAGAGCACTAGACTCAGATCCTTACTCCCATACTAGATTTAAATGGTCTAAATTTTGTCTTCAACAAAATCTTCAAAATAATCGTGTGCAATTGAGGCTTCCATGCTTTTCCATTGGAGACTGGATGTGCTTTTTGCAACTGCAAGATACTTAACTGCATGTTAGGATAATTAAGGAGTCCAGGAGGCATCTTCCAGTTAGAAATCAGTAATTGTCAGTTCAGGACTCTCCCATTTGGTTTCACCTTAGCTTCAGTGTATTAATCAAATGTATGCCTGTTGTGGCAACCCACCAAAGGCTGCAGGGAGCCATGAGTTTCCCTTACATGCATGACTGGCTTCTTGCTGCTTCATTCGCTCCAAATCTGGAATACATATTTGGAGTCTCTACTGATATTATTCCTAGTCTCTAGGAATTACAGTAGACCTTGCAGAGTCCTTATTTAAATTCAGCCCTGCTATTCACTTTCACTGACTACAGTTTGGAGACTTTAGTATGGAAGGGACATTGGGCGTTGAGCTGGCACCTGTAAAAAAATCTACTGCCAATCATTAGCGGACCGGAGTTCCGCTGTGGCGACCCCTAACAGGGAAAAGCTGAAAGAAGAACAAAAGTATGGAAGGGACATCTTCCCTCAGTGCAAGTTCTTTGTAATCCTGAATTCTCAAAAACCATGTGCCCTTCATTGTTGCATGACAGCTGCCATTCCCATAGTACCCCATGTAAGATATGGCTTGATGGTGTTACTCTAGGCTTTAAGAGTACAGTGGTTTTAATTAACAGATTCCCATGTAGTTACCCATGTAGGGTATAACAGCCATCCATTCCAATGACATGACCCAGTACTTCAACAAGCAGGGAGGTTCTTGATTTTCTTTGTTGTGTTGAAAAGCCATGATAGTATGGGCTATGCCATCTACCCATTTTCTGGTAATTAACCACATTCAAGGGAAAGCCATCTCACTTTTGGACTAACTCATCTAATGCTTAATTTTGCCTACTGAGTGGCCCCTCACCCTATCAATGGCTTAGAAGGTTTTTCAGAATAGGACAAGCCTTACTGTGACCATTTTTACCTCCAAAACCAACCAAATTCATTGGGGGCATCTCAGAAATACTCTAGACCAAAACTGTCCCTTTGAACTTCTTTACATTTTAATCTCATTTCCTCTGATGATGTGGCTCATTCAGAAAGCCAGAAAACACTAGTCAAAAGTCATTCTTGTAGCTCCAGACTGGCTTTGACAAGTGCGGCTCCCCCCTGTTTCTGCCTCACCTACTGGAGGAACTGCTACTCAGCCAGAACCCTCCTAACTCGCACTTCAGGAAATTCTTATCCATTTTTTGCTTTGGTTAACTGTATGGGTTCTACATTTCCATTAGTATCCAACAACTTTCTTTTCATTTCTAGGGTGGTACAGGTCATTCTGTCTTCTTAAAAGCCTACCTTGTAAAAGTTATAAAGAAGCAGGACTATGTTTTTCTGTTTAGGCCTTTACAAAAGGACTGAGTTCTTCCTCAGCCCCTATTCAATCAGTACTTAAATATTTCTCAAAAATTTTTGATTCTGGACTTAGGCCTTCATCTGTAAAGTCCACTTAGCTGCAGTAACTAACATTCATGAAGTCCTCAACATCTCATTTTTGGCTTCTTTGAGGGCCTGCATGGCCTTTTTCAAAGGCACATTCTTTAAGAAATCATCTTTAAGAGACCAGTTTCTGCCTTATGATTTATATATTGTGTTGACATGACATTGCCTCCATCTGATCCTACAGCTTCTGTAGACTTAAGTTATTTTCTTTTAAAACACTTTTTCTGGTTAATTATCTCTACCAGAAGAGTATCTGCAGACCTTTGCATTTGACACCCCCTACCTAGTGTTCTGTAAAAGTAGCCTGTCAAAGATCCTATCCCTCCTTTATAACTGAACTCATGGCAGAATCTAACCTCAGGTCATTGTAGTCATCTTCCCATAAATTCCACACTATTCCAGTCTTGCAGAGTACTTTCTTTGTGGTATGGCTATGTGCCAGTAATTGAAATTCTATATTGAAAAGACTGTGTCAACTAAAAATATTTGCAATTCTTTGTTTCTTTTTCCACAAAAAAGTGTCAGAAAATCAGAAATCTGGATACACACAGCTAGTTGGAAAATGGCTCATTGACTGACTGCATCCACTTTTGGTATGTTAAATGCAATAAGACTGTTCTTTCTGTTACAAAGGCTAATTCTTCTGTAGCATTTCACTAAATACAATACAGCTCTGGTTTCTATTCCAAACGTTCATTCTTGGACTTTTTTCCAGAATGCATCTCTGGATGACATTTGTGCAGCATCTACAGGGTCTTTTCTTAGCACTATTTTTCAGTATGCCACAAGCTGGATGTAGTATCCAGGTTCTGGTCTTTCTTTCTTCCTGCTGTTATTATGTTTATGTTTTCATAGTGAAGAGCACCCAGGAGAATTAGTTTAAGGCACTGTCTTGCTGTTACCAAGGATGGATTCCCTTCTTCCCAAATATGAAGGTTATTTATGCTCCTGACTCTCCCTCGCTCCTTCACCTTCCTCCTATATAGTAGGTTTAGAACCATACTTGTAAATGTTTTCTTCTTTATATGGCTAATTTCAGATCTGGAGAAGTTTGACACCATGGTCTGTTGTAAGATAGGAGAGGGAAATTGGCAGCCTGAGAAAGTTCTACATGCCACATGGTTCTAATGCCTGTTGACCTTAGTCCTGTTGTTATCTAAGGTGGACTTGTTCCTCCATCTCTGTTGTTATGGTAAATGAATACTTTTCATTTTTACTTTATCACTGAACATGATTGCATACATTACATTTTGCAAGAAATATGATAGTCTTATTATGGACACTGTATTTTACAGATTTTGATAACAGTGATTTTTGGCAGTAAATAAAGACCATTTGAATCTCTTATGTCTGCCAGCTTACTTAACCAGTAGTTTCCTTTTGTTGTCTTTCATAAAAACTGTGTTGAGTCATCCCATACATTGAGTTCTATCAATGCCTTTCTGTGTACTACTACTCCTCCTCTGTTATGAAGACTGTTAAAATCATAGATTGTTCTTTTTTGTTTTATTTTTTGAAAGCTCATTTTTAGTAACATCCACTATTAATCGACAACTACATCAAAACAGAGAAAGGTCAAAACTGTGTGTTTACTGTCATATAATTTATACACCTTGAATCTCATAATCTTTCCTCTTAGTAATATATGCTCTTTGTTAAGAAAAATCTGTAAACAGCATAGTCATTTCAAACACTGGATGCTCAAAATATAAACTGTAAGTACAAGAAGCTACTGAAAATAAATTAATAAACACAATACTCCCCGTTGTACAGAACCCAATGAAGGCAGTCCCACGAGCGTTAGTGTTGGTAGTAATATAGGCAGGCTCTTCAGTCCAAAAAAGTCTCAAACACCAAGTTTATTGACAAAAAGCAGTAATTCCATTAAGCGCTTTTTCTCTTTATTAGAACTTTTACCAATGCGCCCTATTTGGGAATTTGGAAATTTAGTGCTTTTTATTTCATTTTGTTATTTTTATGTATACATTAGGTATTTGTATTGAATGTATTTATTGGTTTTATGTGGTTTTAGGTAGTATTTTTTTTGTATTGTTAAAACATCTATTATGTAAAGAAAATTGGAATGACATAATAACCACAGTTTGCACTATGTACCTTTAAATTTATGCATTTTGATTTAATGACTTAATTGGATTAATTGATTTTTTGTTATATATGTGGGTTGATACAATGGCAGTTTTATTCTGATGAAGTTTCCGTGTATTTGGAAATGAAAGCGCTTAATGGAATTACTGCTTTTTGTCAATAAACTTGGTGTTTGAGACTTTTTTGGACTGAAGAGCCTTCCTATATTACTACCAACACTAACGCTCGTGGCACTGCCTTCATTGGGTTCTGTACAACGGGGATTATTGTGTTTATTAGTCTGTTTTTCTCCGTTTTCCATCGCCTTTTTTATCAGTGAAAATAAATTAAACCTTATTAGCTGGCCATTTCTCTTCATCCGAGTCATTGCTCACAGGGGACAAATTTACAAGCTGTGTAATAGCCACATACAAATCAAGAGTAAGAGTCCCATATGTATCTGCTTAACTCGTTGTGTGGCTTTATGCATACCCCCATGGCAACCATTATACTCTGCACTTATTCCTTGACTATTTCTTAGTCCAACCACACACTTCTGTGCAATTTGCCCATAGTTTCTATGACATCGCCCACAGTCAGAAACATACAATGTATTTGAATATCACATCCCAAATAAAAACAATACTTTAGTTATTTCTATCTTTTTGCACAACATCCACATTTATCAGTTGTGTTATTTCTACCTTGAACCCATTTAAGCTTGGGTAACATCAGAAATGTGGGTGTAAAACATCCATATCACATCCCAGTACACAGAATTTACATTTGAGAACATCCTTCTCAGTCTTTGCAAAATAAAAATGTTCTTGTGCAAACACTGTCAGGCAGATATTCTAAATCTTTTTACAGATCATTTACTTCTTTATACATCAAGTAACATCAGTTATCCATACAGTTAACATTAATTTTCTGTAGAACCTGAGAAGTAGTTGTCTTTAAGACCTTAAGTGCTCAACTAACTCAATATCTTTATTCTCTCCCCAGGCTTCCATTATAGCAACATAGGTACATGCTAGGCAAATGATCACAGGGACCAAAAGATGCCTAGCTATATATTCTTTTAAGCAGACAACTTAAAAGTTGCCCTTTTAAGCACTTAATAATGCTCATCTCCCAAATGGAGCAGGGCAGTACATGATACCCTGGTGTAAATTTGTGTTTACCCATCCAGTCATCAAGACTACCATTAAAGGTAGCCAAAGTAGTACTTTGTTTCTTTGACTTGAAGTGGTAACTAATTCCCTAGGCTAGGAATATGTTGAGTTCAGAACCTGTATCTCCATCAAATCTTGTTTGTTTTTTGTGTAGATGTAAGTCTCTAATGTGGGTGTTTGTAGAGCCACTAGTTTTGCAGAGGAATAGAAGGCTAAATAGGACTGGGTCTTTCATTGCAGCAAACTGTAGTTGAAGGATTTAAGACCTTTAATTTTCTTTATTAGAAGTCTTTGGTGCCCTTCCAGTTGAGTGATATGCTTGGATTTTTAAATAGTAAAGGGGGCATTGTATTCACACAGTGGTAAGATGACTTCTTTGGATCCTGAAGATATTCCCTTGGGAATTAACTGGGTCAGACAGAAGGATTTCCTAACTATGGTGGAAACATGATAATTGAATGAGAGAAAGCTATCCACACAAGTACCTATGTCTTTTATGAACATATCTATCTGAAGATGTATACCATTTATAACATATGAGGTTCGAACAAGCTTTCTGACAAACTCTACCATGCTGCACTTTTTTCATTTAGTTTGAGACTGCTTTTGCTGCTGTGTGTGTGTGTGTGTGTGTGTGTGTGTGTGTGTGTGTGTGTGTGTGTGTGTGTGTGTGTGTGTGTGTGTGTGTGTAGTCCAACCCTTGCTGGACCTGGCTTGTATCAGTGAATGACACAATAACAGTGCCCAGTTTGCAAGCATCAACAAACTTACTCAACCAGATGTTTGAGATATTGGCTTGGATGTCTGCAAAATAAATGCCAAACAGAAGAGGACTCAGAGTAGATCTCTGAGGCACACATTTAGTTGCAAATTTACTTTCAGAGAGGGAACCAGCAACATTCACAACTTGGGATTTGTAGGATAGCCAGTTTACAGTCCATCAGAAAGTGTAGGGGTTAATATTAAGTTATTATAATATACTTAGTATATTAATATTAAGTATTTTTCAATAATACCAGCATGATGGATACTTTTAGATATAGGTTCATAGGTTCATAGGTTCATACTAGGCTATCTGCCCAAGGGCATTTATAAGCCTAGCCCATAGTTATGTGGCTTTCACCACCCCTTTAGTTTGAATAAAAACTATGCCTATCATTTTTCTGTGCCTCTGTCAAGCAGTGACACTGAAGTAATCCCTGGGGTATATCTGCGATCTCCCATCCATTGGTCAAGATTCCTCTTGAACAAGGCCAGCGAGGTGCTCTGCCTCACATGTACTGGGATTTTGTTCCACAGCATAGGGAGTCTCTGGGTGATGAATCTGTCCCTCCAGCACGTTCTATTTATAACCGTGTCAAGGTTTAAGTCTCCTGCCCTTGTGGTTCTGAGGGATCTTGATTTTTTGAGGTGAAGCATATTCATCAAATCTGGGTTTGACATGGCCTTATATGTCAGGCACAGGTCACCTCTGAGCAAGCGGTATGAGACTGAATAGAGCTGGAGTTCTTTCAGTCGGGCAGCATAACACATATTTTTGAGACCCTTTATCCTTTTGGTGAGGAACTTTTGGGGCCTTTCAAGCTGCATCAGGTGTCTGGTCAGATACATTCGAGCAGGGCATTGTACTCAATCATAGGTCTAATGAGTGATGAGTACAGGGGACGATGACCTCCCTTGATCTAGATGTGAATCCCTTCATGATCAGGTGGGCGATATAGAAGGTTTTCCTAACTACTTTAGCAACATGAGTGTCAAGCGAAGGCTACTGTCAACTTGGGTCCCCAGATCCCTGATGACTTTTCTGTGCTCAGTGGATTGCCATCTATATGGTAGCTAGGGGTAACCTTGTTTTTCCCGAAGGGTATGACTATGCATTTTTGGCGTTTAACTTCAGGCCATGGCTCTGGCACCAGTTATCCGTTTCTGTGAGGCCCTTCTGGAGGATATCTGTCTCAGATGTGTTTTCGACTATGGCGCCCAGTTTGCAGTCATCTGCAAACTTTGTCAGCCATAACCCTCCTGTGTTTGCTTGTACTTCAGAAAAGTAGATGCCGAACAAGAGTGGACCCAGGACTGAGCCCTGTGGGACACCACTTGTGACAGGCTTTGAGTCTGACATGGCTCCAGCAACTCTGACCCTGTGGGTTCTGTCGCTTAGCCAGTTTGCAACCCATCTTGTGATGTATGGGTTTACATTCAAGCTGATGAGTTTTTCGATGATACCTGAGTGGGGTATTGTGTCAAGGCCTTTGCCAGGTCGAGGTAGGCTGTATGGACTGCCTTTCCTCATCAATGGCCTTGGTGACTGTCTCGAAAAGTCAACCAAGTTTAAGAGGCAGGATCTGCCTTTGACAAAGCCAAACTGGGTTGGATCCAAAGTCTGCAAGTTCCCTATGTCTTTATTTATGAGTTCCATTATGATCCTCTCCATGGCTTTGCAGATAAGGCTTGTCAAGCTAATGGGGCGGTAATTTCCAGGGTCTGTGGAGGCACCTCCCTTATGAAGTGGGACCACAGTCGCCGTGCGCCACTCCTTGGGTACGTATCCTGAGGTGAGGCTAAGATTAAACAGCTGTCCTAACTGTGGGTTTAATTCCTCGTTGAGTTCATGAAGCACACAGCCGGGGACACCATCCGGTCCCATGGATGCTGTGTTTTTTGCCTTAGTGAGGGCAGTTCTCACCTGGGCGTTGGAGATGTTTGGGGGCTACAATCCTCTGGAATAGATATGTCTCCTTTTGCCGGGGCGGGGAGAAGTTTGCACTGAACCTGTCAGCCAGTATGTTAGCAATGTGTGTAGGTTCAGTAATTTTCACATCATTTTGAACTAATTCTGAGCATATCTGGGAGTTTCCTCCTAGGTTTCTAACATAGCTAAAGAAGACCTTATGATTGTCTTTAGAGTCCTTGGCGATTTTTCTCTCAAAATTTGCCTTGGATGATTTTATGAGAGCTCTTAGTTTTTACTTATAATGATCAAAGGCGTCTTACCTTTCAAGGATTTTGCTCTATCTTGTAGTAGCTTCCTCCTTTTGTTGTAGAGCTTGTTTATGGCTGTGGTCCACCAGACTGGACGCTTGCCTTTGGTACAGAGAGTCTTAGTTTTGTTTGGGATTGCCTGATCCATGCAGTCCTGTAGGTGCTGGTAGAAGGCATTTGTAAGTGATTCAGCGGTTTGAGTAATGTTTACCACTGGCTCAGGGGCCTTAAAGGAGACCACACTAGTTTTTAGAAGTGTGAAATCGGCTTTTGAGAAGTTTTTCACTGTGGTCTTTTTGTTTCAGGTGGGGCGGGATGAGGAACTGCAGCGAGATTAGTTTATGATCTGATCTCACCAGTGAGGGGTATACTTCCGGTGTTGAACATTTTGATCCCATGTTCGTGATGATGAGATCAAGTATGTTTTCACCTCTTGTGGGGATGGTGACTAGTTGTTCCATGGCATTTGAGTTTATGAACTCCAGGAATCTTTGGGTTAGAGTGTTCGGGCTTGAGTAGTGTTCCCAGTCTATATTAGGGTAGTTGAAGTCACCTAGTATGATGGTGTTTGGAGATACATTTATCCCTCCAATGTTTTCAGGAACGCCATGTGAGGTTCCTGAGTTTGAGAGGGTGGCCTGTAACATGCTACAAATTGCAGAGCAGTCTTGCCTATGGTTAATTGCACCTGGATGGTCTCCGATGCATCGTGCGTTGCCACCAACCTTGAGGTGTGGGTGTCCTTTATGAATATGGACACCCCCCCCTCCTTTCTTGGTGTTGTCCGGATTTTGGGGCTGGAACGCATGATATGAGGTGAAACCTGTTAGTGCTGGGGTGCTCTCAGGAGCCTTGAACCAGGTTTCTGTCACAGCACAGACATCGATGTTCTCCATATTGAGAAGGGCCTCGAGTGCGTGCATCTTGAGATTGAGACTTCTGGCATTGAGCAGCATTACCCTTAGTTTTTTTTTCCTTTTTGGTGTTCTAGGGTGGTAGGTTTAGAATTTGAGCCTTGCCTAAAAAGGCACTATGGGGTGGCAAGAGCCTTTGCCAATATCCGGAAGCCCAGGGTGACAGGTGCAAGCCGTCCCTTGCGAAGCAGCGTGGCTTGTCCAGCATGTCATCCCAGGCAGACAGACATTGGATCCCCTTTGAATGACACCAGAATTTAAGCCAATTATTAAAGCTGATCATCTTATCACTGTATTGTGGCATCATTCTAGGTGAAGGTAGGATACTGCTCAAGGTCAGGGTCATACCTGCCTGGGCTACATAATCAGAGAGCTCCTCGATGTCCCTTTTCATGTAGTCCAAGGAGGTACGTCTCAGGTCGTTGACACCAGCGTGGACAATGACTGAGTCATACTTGTACCTGCTGTTGAGAGACCTGAGTGCTTGCGTTATGTGGCGGATTCTAGCACCCGACAGGCAGCTTACTGTGACCTTCTCCTTACTCAGTCTGGTGAGCGGGACGTCAGTGTGTCTGACTATGGAATCACCAATGACAAGTGTGTCTGGCATTTTGTTTGGCCTTAAGGGCTGTGACTGTTTGACACTCTGACTGTGTGGTCTATGTGTTGCATGTGTTGGGTCGTGAGGTGGTATGTGATAATGAGGCCAATGATACAATAATGGCTGAATTTGAGGATACTTTTAGGTTACTGTAGTACATGACGTTTGCAAGTAAAAATGAAATTGAATAGGTGAGGGTTCTAGTATTAAGCACTTCAATAATTCTCATTCATCTAGATGTAAGCACCTACTCTGACTGTAATACATTATGTAGACCAGACTTCTGTTGCAGTTGAATTCATGTTATCCAGTTGCCATCAAGCCACAGTTGCTCCCAAAAAGTACCCATGTTCATCTAGCCTACCTCTTTTATTCAGTCCCTTTTCTCCTTGCAAACCTCCTGTACTCCTATACAAACCTACTGTACTACTATAACCAATATGTAGTATCAAATCCAGCCATTATTGTATCACTGGCCTTGTTATCCAGCCATTCGTCTATAACCACTTTTTCACATTTTTTGCACATGGGGTCAGGGGTGTCACTTCACCAGTGGCAATCATCTAAAGCCAAGGTTTACACCTCCAGGATACTAGCCCTGTTGCAGTAGTTCTTTCATATCACACACTCACACACACACTCACACATATGGTCAGTTTAGAGTGTCCAATTCACCTTCTGCATATCTTTGGCATGTGGGAGGAAACTGGTGCACCCAGAGAAAAAACATATGAACACAGGGAGGACATGCAGACCCCACACAGAAAGCTTCCCAGCTTAGAATCAAATTGGGGAACATCTTGCTGTGAGTCAACAAGGCTGTATGCATTTCTAAAATTATCCATCATCTACTTCATTGCACAGTGACACTACTATTAAATTACTAAATTGTTCAACATTTAGGCTACTCAAAGATTTCAGTTTCTTTAATTTGGAAGCGTGATTTTTGGTTAACAAATGAAGCAGCTTAAACTCTATTTCTTTCATGTTACAGGTAGGAAACAGATAAATTAAAGCCTCTTTTATTGTTGTGGATAATATGTTTTTCCATGAAATGCTTTACTCCATCTTGTATAACATCTCTCATCATTTCCTTAATCATCTTCAAAACTGTGAAGGCAAATTTTCAAGAAAGGAATGAAAATATACAATAGCAAAGGGAGCTGGGAGCATAAAATAATCCAAAGCCTGAAAACTTTGATCCAACTGTAGCCCTACCCTTTTCTGTATTTGAAAGTCAATCTTTAATGTCTACCTTAACTGTCATGGGCTCATAGGTAAGTACTAGGCTAGCTACTCTTGCAGGCCATTTTAAGCCTAGCCAATTTCCCTTTTGGTGCTTGAATTAACCTATTCTGCTTGACGTTTAATAGGCCTTTCCCATCCCATGGTTGATAATTATATATTACCCGTAGTGAGAATAGTTGGGATCATACCACATATCATTTGAGGGGACCCATGTATCAGATAAAACATTAAGCTTCTGCCTTTATCCATTAATAGTGCAAGGGCATATACATCCATATGACTTTGCAATTGAGTCCTTTACCATATCTCCTAATCAAATATCTCTGCCTGTATCCATTAGTAGTACAAGGGGCATATATGTCCATATGTCTTTAAAACTGAGTCCTTTACCATATCTCCTAATCAGATTTCTAAATACTTTATGTAGGAGGTTTCTTATGAGAAAGCCAACTGTCTCTCAGCATAAATGAAAGGTAATAGCTTATGGGGACAGCTCTCCCAGGTTCATCCAAGCACTCAAAACAATAAGGTACAGCCTCATCTGGTCTAATCATATAAATCAATGTATTGCAAACAACAATATCTTCACCTTTTCTTCTTCTGTCATATATCCATGCAGGCTAGATGGTCTTTTCCTCAATCCCAAAAGCTGAAGGATTATTGCAAACAGAAGATGATAAAAAAGACAACCCTGTGTAGTTCCACTATTCAGTAACAGTGACACTGACAGTCTGGTGTGAAAAGTTAATATTTGCATGTGAGCACCTATAGCCATAACTAAATCCAGAAATGCCTAAACATATGTCATCCTGTCAAATGCCTTCACAGCAGCTAAACTCATAGTCACCAGTTCTTTACACTCTGTTTGAGCCTGTTTCATTAATAATTCTATTTATAAAGCATCAAAAGCCTGTCTGCCACCTACAAACCCACATTGATAAATTTCTATAAGATGACGCACATGTTCTAACAAACATGCTGCAAAGATGGACTAAACTGATAATCATGGTTTAATGCAGATTGAGGTCTGTATAGGAGGTTTAAAAATCAAATAACCTCTACTGCTGTATGAGGAATTTCAAACTCAGGCAAGGGCCACAATGTCCAAGACAAAAAGAAATGCAGACTATGTAGCTAGTAAAATAGTGCAGTCACTTCCTTCATCTATAATTTTGTTGGACTGAGGGCTGCTTTAGGTCTGATAGCCTGAGTTTGAGATCCCGGGTCTATATGAAAAAGGCAAACCTAAATCTTTACCGTTCCTGGGTATAACTGCCCCCACTGCTCACTTCCAGGAAGAAGGTATGGATTTATCCTCCAAGACCAAATTAAATAATTTAACAAACATTGAATCCTTACTCACTCTCCACACCTGTTTGGTATATTATCACTGACCAGCCTTCTAGATGAAGGCCATATTTTTATTGTGTATACAGCCTCCTCTTTTAGTTACCATGCCAGCCACAATATCTGTCTTCACCTTTGGCAAAGCCAAGCCATAAATATTTATTTGTACCTTCGCCATGTTCTCTCCATAATGAATTCAGTGAATGTAGTATACAACAATAGCCTTAAAAATCTCTGCTATAACCAATGGATTTCTTTATACAGGATTATTATTTTCTTTACACACACCTACCACTATTTTCAAAAGCCTACATTGTCATAATCTCATAACAAGTGTTTGGAATGTCTTATAGGAAAAGGTATGGTAAGACCACAAGTAGCATGAATAAACACAGGCCATAAAAACTGGACTGTATCCTTTACAAAAAGACAGATGAAAGCTTTTGTTGGGCTAGCTGGGTATTAGAGAAAGTCTGTGCCTACTTTCACAGCATTTGCACCTCCATTGAAAGATATTACAAAGGGAAAGCTCCTTTCAAGGTACAGTGATCTGTTGAGGCAGACATGATCTTATGTTCTGAAACTTTGTTAGTGACTCCTGATTTTACTAAAGAACTTATACTGATGCATGATTTAAGTATAATCTATACTATGCTGACTATGTTTTCAACTAACTACTGTGATATTGCTGATTTTTCACTACATCTCTGCACTTTTTTAACCAAAGAACTGTACTGTTACTTTAAGGCCCCTAGCTAAATATTATCGACTAGATTCAGGTCTGCTGAATCTAGATTGTGTGTTTTCTTACACTTGGGCTCTATACCAGCCATCTTACCTAAAGAGGGCTTTTTTGGCACTCTTGTGGCAGAAGTGTTTGGATCTAGACCTATCTGAGTTGGGGACTGCTGGATGAAGGCTCATCATCTGCTTTCCCGATTGATAGATAGCCTTATACTTGTTTATTCCTCCTTATATTTAAGCCTCACATTTGCACGGACTGTCACTCATTTAATCAGAGCTGCTCTTTGATTGGCAACTGCACCAGACGGACTGAGTGATTTTTCTGATTTCCAAAGCCATCTACTGCTGAAAAAATGAAAATAAGTATTATTTGCACTTCGCTGACCATGTTTTAACTAACTACTGTGTTATTGATGATTTTTTACTGCATTTCTGCACTTTTTTAACCAGAGAACTATACTGTTACTTTCAGGTCCTAACTACATTGAATCTGCTAGACTCAGGACTGCTGAATCTAGGTTGTGTGACTTATTACACCTGGGCTGTATACAGGCCATCTTACATTAAGGGGCCTGTTTCTGCACTCTTGTGGCAGAAGTGTGTGGATCTAGATCTGAGTTGGGGATTGCTAGAAGAAAGTTCACTGTGTGCTTTCCCAGTTGGTAGATAGCTTTATACTTCTTTTTTCCTGCTTGTATTTAAGCCTCATGTTTTCACGAAGCTCTGCTCCATACAGCGGCAGCTGGCAGTGCCCTGTATAGATGAAAACACTTTGAAGATACGTTTTTTCCCAAATAACTATCAGTGCAATCATTCCCAATCCCCTTCTGCTCTAAGAGCAACTCAGTTGCATGCTGAGCAGCATTGCTTTGATTTTTAAACTTAGTCTAAATAAAGTATAGTTCCCACTCATAGTCTCTGGGCTACCAGCACCAGCCAGTCTAATTACCCCATTTCTTTCACTAATAAAACGTACAGTAAGAACCTGCTATCATGGAATGGCAGTTTCCCACCATCTCTCTGGCCAGCCTGATGGATATGGGCACCCTGAGGAAATGTAGCAATTGTCTGATGTATACTGACAACCACTTACTCCTGAAACAAACTAATACTATATGTGAGAGATGTACTTACACCACAAAATCGGAGGCAAGACTCTCACATAGAGACAAATCAAATGCCAAACCGGTTGTTAGCACACACACATCACTTCCCACACTAGATAAGGACTTGACACACAAACCCACATAAGCAGAGGTACTCACTAGTAATTTACCAAAAGCCTGAGGCCTCATAAATGGTACCTTCAGAAACCACATATAGGGACATCAAAGCAAACAACAACCACAGCACATAATATTGCACACTGATATCTCAGCAAACAAGCCCATAAGGCATAACACTACAAAACCCAACATAGACTCCATAGTGAGACACATTGATGCCCCCGTCACCAGGCTGGATAAGGAGAAGGTCATGGTTAGGTGCCTGTCAGGTGCCAGGATCTGTCTGGTAACACAAGCACTCAAGTCACTCAGCCACAATTACCAGTATGACTGTGTCATAGGCCATGTGTATGAATGACCAGAGACCTACCTCCCTGGACTGTTTGAAGAGAGACATGATTGAGCTAGTGTCATGAGCAGGTATTAACCTAGCCTTGAGCAGCATTCTTACCTCACCGAGGATGATGCCACAATCCAAACAAAAAACATTTTTGCTTTAACAATTGGCTTAACTTCTGCTGTCAATTCATGGGGGACCAGTATCTGTCTGTCTGGGAGAACATGGGCAACATGCCACTCTGCTTTGCCAGAGATGGTCTGCACCTGCCTTCTTTAGGCTTTTGGATACTGACAAAGGCATTAGCCACCCCTTATTATGCCTTTTTTAGGCAAGGTCAAAAATAACCAACCTTGCAACATAATAAAATCTTCTGTAGATAAACTCAAGGTTCTGCTGCTCAATGCTAGGAGTCTAAACAAGAAACTGTATTCCCTGGAAGCACCCCTCACCTTGGAAGATGCTGACATCTGTTCAGTGATTGAGAATGGTTCAAAGCAATGGACAGCACCCCAGCTGTACAGGGCTACAACACCTTCCATTCATTCAGACCACAAACCAAACAGGAAACCACCAAAGGAGGAGGTGTATCCATCTTCATAAAGGATAAGTACACCTGGAGACTGGTCAGATGGTATGACTCTCTTGAGCTACTCCATGTCCAATTTACCATAGGCAAAATCCCCTACCCAGGCATCGCTAGCTACAGGTCCCCCACCATGAATCAGGAAGAGCATACTGCATACCTGGAGTTACTGGAATCACTTACCATGAAGCCCAACACCTTACTCATAGGTGATTTAACTATCCTATCACTGACTGCAGAACATATACAATTGCAAATATGCAGAGGAAATTTGTTCTAAGATCTTTAAATTGTGTAAGGTATCTGTCCCTTTTTGCCGTGGAATTGATTGTCATGTGAAACACAGTGTTCATATGTTTGTGGGTTCTGTCTTCTATATATATATATATATATATATATATATATATATATATATATATATATACACACACACACACACATATGTATGCGTGTGTGTGTGTGTGTGTGTGTATATATATATATATATATATATATATATTTTTTTTTTTTTCGAACTGACAATAACACCAGAACTCACAAGGGGTGAAATCAGATTAAAAAACCTCACCAAGGCAAACTATACCCTCCTAGGTGAAGGTATAAATGCATTCCAAGCCCCACCCCAAACTGAAAGTGGTAACTACGCCAAAGCTTACACTAAAGCCCTGTACAGTCACTTTCATAAGTGTATTAACTCGGCTGTACCACATAGAATCAAAGCCAGAGCTCAAAGTAAAATCAAGCTACCATGGTGGACTTCCAGCATCAACAAACTCTACAATAAATGCAAAAAGTTGCTGTACAAGAAAACAAAGACAAGGACCCAACAGTGGAAAAGCACCCTCCTTAGTCTTAACAGGCAGATAAGACAACTTGTCAAATCCACAAAGAGCTCCTTTGAGAGAAACCTAGCAAGTACTACCAAGGATAACCATAATGCCTATTACAGCTATGTACGTAGCCTAAAGGGTAGGAAACAAGCATGTGCAGAACTGGTGGCTAATGGTATCATACATACCATATCCATAGAGATAGCGAACCTGCTAGCGGATAGGTTTGGCCAAAATTTCAATCCCTTATCCCCTCCTAACTTACAACAAAATCCCCCCTTACATATCTGAAGAGCAGGTCCTCAAAGCCCTGTCCAAGGCAAAGAACACAACCTCTATGGGACCAGATGATATCCCAGGCTGTCTTCTGAACAGACTAAAACATGAACTAGCCTCACCACTAAGTAGTCTTTTCAGTCATAGCCTAACCACAGGCTTTGTTCCTGCAAAATGGAGAACAGCTACAGTTATTCCCCTCCACAATGGTGGATTAGCAACAGACATGGGGAATTACAGACCCATAAGCCTGACCAGTCTCATCTGTAAGGACATAGAACGTATCATTATGCACCTCATAAATAAAGACAAAGGTGACTTCCAAAGCCTGGATCCTACCCAATTCAGCTTTGTAAAGGACAGATCCTGCTTGTTAAATCTGGTGGATTTCTTTGAAAGTGTGATCAGTGCCATTGATGAGGGCATATCTGTGCACACAGCATACATCAACTGGGCAAAGACTTTTGACACAATCCCACATTCGGGCACTACCGATAAACATAGCAAACTGAATGTAAACCCCTTTGTTGTAAGATGGACTGCCAACTGGCTCAGAAACCAGACACACACTATCAAAGTGGGTGACTTCACATCAACCAACAGACCTGTTACCAGCAAGGTGCCACAGGGGTCAGTGCTGGACCCCCTTCTGTTTTGTATATACTTCTCAGATGTTCATGTCAAAACTAAAGAGTTGTGGCTGACCAAGTTTGCAGATGACTGCAAACTAGGTGTAATCACTGAATCCCCAAATGAGGTCAGGATGATCTCACACAGACCAACAACTGGTGTATTAGTCATGGTGTCAAACTGAATGCAAAGAAATGCATCATCATTCCCTTTGGCACAAACAATGTCCCTTCATAGTATCAAATCAGTAACAATACCCTAAGTACCCATGAAGTGGTAAGGGACCTGGGATCACAGGTTGACCGCAACCTTAACTTCGACCACCACGTGTCTACCATTGTAAGGAAACCTTTTGATGTAGCTCACTTGATTAGTAAAGGCATCACCTGGAGAGCAAAAGAAGTTATAACCCCCTATACTCGGCACTTATCTGGCCCATAAGGCCCATAATTGAGTATAACACCCCTGTGATGACCCACCACTGGACCAGTAATCAATGAGCCTCAGTCCTCACTGCTAGTACCAGTGAGGGATGTACACTGGGAGGATGACAAGTACATACACAGGTGCAGTTCGCTGCAAGAAGTACAATTTTTCTTAAAAGTACACAGAGACCACAGTCAGTCAGGGGCTGGTTTTTCCATCTTTCTCCAGATCCCCAATAAGAGTCCTCACTGGCACAGCAGCTATAGAGTTGAGATCTCAGCTGCATGGCCAGGCCAAAACCTGCAGCACCCTCTCCAATCGGTCCTTCATGTCCCTGCTCAAGTAGCTGACACTCACACACACACACACACACACACACACACAGTGGGGAAAGGCTAGCACAGGTTTACTAGCTCTGCCCCCCTTTTGCCCAAACTATAAGGTAGTTATCACTGCCACCAGCAAACTCCTTATCAGCTGCTTTAAGGCCCTTAACAAAGGGTGTCCAATCTTACTTTGTAATATTAATATTAGCACACATGGTAGTTTGACCAAGAACAAGGCTATTGTGGCCCACACAGTGTCACCAAATAAATATGCAAGTACTCTCAAAACGTAAATATCTCTATATAGATCACCCACAATGAAAAGTCTAAATATATTATTTTTTATTTTATATTTATATATAATATTTTTATATTATTATTTAAATATATTTAATAATAAATAAAAAACAAGACACTATTAAATATATATTTACAGTGACCACAGACTTCAAAACCATAGGAAATATTGAAAATAACATTGCAGGACAGTCTCAAATAAAGAAAG
The DNA here is from genome assembly GCF_019279795.1 of Protopterus annectens. Lineage (NCBI taxonomy): Eukaryota > Metazoa > Chordata > Ceratodontiformes > Protopteridae > Protopterus > Protopterus annectens. The sequence goes on from NC_056737.1 coordinate 254,121,866, forward strand.
AAAAATATCTAAACTAAGCTTTACTATATTCCTCACTGAATCTAAGATAATTACTATACCCCAGAAACTTAAGTCATCAGAGCAAGATCTTGTGGTGAATGGTTCTGTCCAAGACATGATACAGAATGCTCTGTCTCTCTAAGATATTTTTTAAATATCTCAAATATTACGACTGGGATAGATTGCAAAATGACATCTGTCTGTCTTGTTGCAATGAAAACTGAAAAAATACCATCTTTTATTGCTTAGCCATAAAGTAATTTGATTTCAGTTATTTTTCTGAAGTTAACCTCCTGTATTCTATTTTCCACTGTTAAAATATATACATTTAAACAGTTTTAATAGTGCATGTACATTTCTGTTCTCTTCCAGTTGGCCCACTGTGGTTACATTTTAAGCACAAGCACTTTATAAAATACCTGTTTAACATACGTGTCTGTACAAACCTAGTTTGATATACACGACATACAGTTCTAATACAGTTATAACACAAGCATCTTATGCAAATCATGTTGATATTCAGAAATGGCATACAATTATTCACAAAATTTCAGATAGCTGTGCTGGCAGTATCCCCTTTTGTGACGCTTCTTCCCCCCTTTAAAGACTCAAGCTAGTTTTTCAAGTGACCCTTGAGAAACATTGCTTGAGAGGGATGAGCCTGTCTGGGAATACGTTACCCCATACCCTGTCTTGAGATCCCAACTGCCTTTGCATTGCTGACCTCATTACAGTGATGCACTGTCATATTATATACCTGCAATCCTAGGCTCAACCATAGTAATTTGGGAATTTGTTGTCTGGCTCCCTGTAGTCATAGATTCCCCTCAGCCTCCTCCTGCAAATAGTTAACACTAGAGCCTCCTATCATGGTGAGGTTTAATCATGTTAACATGGTAAAGTTTGGGCCCTTGCCTCCTGCCTAGCAGTTCTACCATGTAGTTAACATCACTGACCTTCCTTACCTCTTTGAAGGGTCCCCCCAAGCTGCCTGCACCTTGTTGTGTCTGACAGTAATGAGAACCATAAACTGCTGCACCACAGCATACTCTATAGCGCAAGCATTCCTGTCATACCAGACCTTTTTCTGCTGTTCGGCTTCTGCCAGGTTCTCCTGAGCCAAGCCCATGAGTACTCTGAGCCTTGTCCTGAGGTTTAGGACATATGCCACAACAGACTCCTTGTAGGATTCACACACACACTCTCCCACTCATCACAAATCAGATGTAGAGGTCCCCTCACCCTATGCTCATACAGCAACTCAAATGGTGAAAACCTGTGGATTCCTGTGGCACTTCTCTGTAAGCAAACACCAGATGGGGCAAATATTTGTCCCACTCCCTCATAAACTGGTCTGTAAATGCCCGTAGCATGGTCTTTAGTGTAGAGTTTAACCTCTCCGCCAGACCATTAGTCTGGGGATGGTAGGGGGTGGTCTTTAAGTGCTTCCACAGACAAGCCAGCAGGACTGACATGAAATTGGCACCTCTGTCAGTTAGTATTTCTTTTGGGAAACTTACCCTGCTGAAAATCTCTAACAAAGCATTTTTCACCTTTTCTTCCTCGATGGAGGACAGAGCCACTGCCTCAGGGTATCTGGTAACATAGTCTACTACCACTAGGATATACGTCTTCCCTGTGGAACTTGGGGTACTCAGAGGCCCAACAATATCCATAGCTACTCTCTGAAATGGCTCCTCAATCACAGGCAAAGGCATCAAAGGAAACTTAACCTTGTCTCCTGCCTTGCCTACTTTTTGGCACTGCTCACAATTCCTGTAGTACCTTGTTACATCCCTATAATCCCATACCAATAAAAGTATTGCATAATGCATCTCTTGGTATGCTTTATGCCCATATGATCTGCAAAGGGAATGTCGTGGGCTATGACTAGAAGTGCCAGACAGTAGGCTTTGAGCACTACCAACTGCTGTATTCTCTCACCCTCTAGCCTTTCCTCAAGGGTCCACTCTCTATACAGTAACCCTTTGTCACAGTATACAGATTCCCCCTTTTCTTGAGAATCAGGTGCCTCCCTGACTACCTCTCTCAAGCCTTGTAATGTAGGGTATGAGAGTTGAGCCTGCCTCTTGGTAACTCTCTTGGTAACCCTTCCCAGCTCCCATACCACAGGAAGTCTGGTGTCCTGACAGCGATGCCTCTCTGTCAGCCAGGGTACTACTACTCACCTCTGCCCTTGCGGTCAGTCTGTCCAAGGAAACATTACTACCCACAAGCAGCTGTGGCTCACCTTCAGTCTCAGTGTTACAGGGTATCTCCCTCCGTGAAATAGCCACCGCACCAGTCCTGGCTTCAAGTGTGCGGTCTGTTTGGGTTCTCCCCAGGCTACCAGATCCACATGCTTGTCTGCAAGCCTGACTCCATGCAACTGCATACACACAAGCTACTACATTATCAGAATCATTCCCTATCAGGGCATCTGCAGGAATATCCTCAAACACACCTACTTGTTTGCTTCCTTTTCCACCCTCCCAGTCAAAGTGAACCCTAGCCAAAGGTATTTGGAATGGGGTTCTTTCTAAAGCTCTGACTGTAGTAGACTGCCCAAGCAAGTAGTGCTCCTCTTTAACCATTGCGAGCTTCACAATGGTTAGGACAGAGGCTGTGTCTCTCTTAGCAGTGGCCTGTTTCCCTTCTACTAAGATAGGATTTAACCTCTTGTGGTAGTTTGGTACCCTTGTTGTCTCCAGACAACTTATTGCTGGCATTCTGTCATTGCCATGTACTGGTTGCCCTACCTTTTGTTCCCCACCTTGCTTCCATGGACATTTATATGCTACATGGCCCCACTGGTTACACATTTAACCCTTGATCCTGGCTGTGTGTTTAAACTAATGGCTTCTCCTGTTACTGACGGACTCTGTTGGGGCTGTTTAGGCTGCCCACCATGGGTTCCCTTAGACCCATTTGCAGCACTGGGTATCCCTTTCCTGCGCACTGATGCCCTGCTTGCTAGGTATAAGTCTCCCTTTTTCCCCAACTCATCTGTGGTGTTACATTCTCTTATCTGCCAACCAGTTTCTCATGTTCTCAGGCAAAGTGCTAAGGGCTTGTTCCCTCACCAAAAGATCTGCCAGCCCTTCAAAGCTGGTGACCTAACACCCACTCACCCACCTATGAAAATAAGTGCTTAGTTCAGCAATATATTCACACACACTTCCATATGATTTGCGCCTATGCTCAAGAAACTTTTTCCTATACGCTTCAGTTGTTAACTTAAAGCATTCCAATAGACAATTTTCAACTATATTATAATTTAAGCAATCAGTATTAGACAATTTAGAAAGAGCAGTTAGAGCTTTACCATGGAGTAAGGGGGTCAGGAACCACACCCAGAGCCCTTGGGCAACATTATATTGTTTACATACCCTTTCAAACATATGAATAAAACTATCAAAATTATCACCCTCTATAAATTATGGAAGAAATTTACTGACCTTTATTGCTTCTGGGTTCAGTTACTCCCTTCCCCATTACCTCCTTGATCCTGGCAGAGTCAGAATTTCCTTTTCATGTTGCCTCTGCCTCTCATTTTCTTCGACTTCCAGAAAAACAGTCTCTGCTGATTCCAATTTCATTTGTTTCTGTCTGTTTTTCCTTTTCTTCAGCCTCCAAATGCTGCAGTCTCTCTGCTGATTCTATTTCCAAATGTTTGGCCTCCAGTTCAAGTCTCTTTAACTGCAGATAGATTTTTAGGTCCTTTGAGGCAAAGTTGAATTGTCCATTTTCTGGGAGTTGTACATCCCCAAGGCCAGACGGATTGTCCTCCTGGTTGCTGGTCTGTGATGCAGCTAAGACTAAGGCTGCAATTGTTTCTGCTTTAATCAGGTTGGCATGCACCAGTCCTTTGTCTTGGTACATATCAGCCAACTGGCTCCTTGTCAGCTTGCCATACTCCTCTGCTGACATCCTTGCCTGCTCTCCCTGACTAACTAAGGTAACGCAAAATAAATAAAACTATTGTGATATGAAACTCTGAATTTCTACTGTGTGGCTGCTTGAGAGTACAAACACCTTCTTTAGTGGCCACTGTTTACAGGCTACAGGAGTTCAGCATCCACACCACTGAATCCTAATATGCGATGTGGTGATCCCACAACTACCAGCCAATAATATGACAACCCACCACTGGACTAATAATCAAGGAGTCTCAATTCTCACCACTGGCACCAGTGGAAGACATACACTGGAAAGATGAAAAGTACACACACACACTATTTCTGGATGCAGCTCTCTGCGTCAAGTGCAGTTTCCCTTAAGAGCACACAGAGACCACAGTCATTCTGGGGCTGGTTTCTTCCTCTTTCTCCAGATCCCCATTAAGACTCCCCACTGGCACAGCTATAGAGTTGAGATCTCAGCTGAGTGGCCAAGCCAAGACCTCCAGCACCCTCTCTGCCCAGCCAGTCCCTCGTGTCCCTGCCCAAGTAGCTGACGTACACACTCTTTGAGGTTTGATTTGCACACACAGACACACACACACACACACACACACACACACACACACACACACACACACACACACACACACACACACACACACACACACACACACACTGGGGAAAGGCTAGCACAGGTTAACTAGCTATGCCGTTTTCCCCAGACTATAAGGTAGTTATCACTGTCACCAGCCAACTCCTTATCAGCTACTTTAAGGCACTTAACAAAGGGTGTCCAATCTTACTGTGTAATATTAATATTAGCACAAATGGTGGTTTGACTAAGAGCAAGGCTGTTAGGAGTGGCCCATACAGTGTCACCAAATAAATATGCAGGTACTCTCACAACTTAATTATCTGTAAACAGATCAGTCACAATGAAAGGTTTATGTTTAACAATAAATAATAAAAGAACAAGACAATACTAAATATATATTCACAGTGACCTCAGAGTTCAAAACTACAGGAAATATTTAAAACAACATTGCAGGGCAGTCTCCAATAAATAAAGAAAACTATCTAAACTAAGCTTTATTGTATTCCTGACTGAATCTAAGAGTATTACTATACCCTAGAAACTTACTTCATCAGAGCAGCGTAGATGTTGTGGTGAATGGTTTTTGTCAGGTCCAAGACAGAATACAGAATGCTCTGTCTCTCTAAGAGACTTCTTAAATTAATATCTCAAATATTATGGCTGGGATAGCTTGCAGAATGACATAATTTCTTGTCATCTGACTCTATCCCAGGTGAAACCCCCACTGCTGGAATCTGGCAGTATGTAGCATCTACCTGTGAAAATACATAGACCTCAGATCTTTGGCGGATGCTGGAAGTCATAAAACAATTGCATTCCTTCATACTTTCAAAGGTAGTAATTAGTTCACTCCGAAGACAATACAGAAAGTTTCTCAGCACAGACTTTGTGTCTCTTGTTGCAATGAAAACTGAAAAATACCATCTTTTATTGCATAGCCGTAAAGTAATTTAATTTCAGTTCTTTTTCTGTAGTTAACCTTCTGTATTCCAGTTCTACTGTTAAAATATATACATTAAACAATTACAATAATACATGTAGACTTCTGTTCTCTCCCAGTAGGCCAACTGTGGTAAAACTTTAAGTACAAGCACTTTATAAAATAGCTTTTGACACACATGTCTGTACAAACCTAGTTTGATATATACATGATATACAGTTCTAATACAGTTGTCACACAAACATCTTATATAAATAATTTGATATTCACAAATAGCGTATAATTATTTACAAAATTCCAGATAGCTGTGCTGGAAGTATCCCCTTTCATGGCAGACCCATTCAGTATGTACCATACTAAGCACCGACAGCAATTAAAGAGACCTCAGAGGTTTCTAACAAAGAAGATCAATAGCCTCCAACATTTGCCTTACACGGACTGACTAAAATCCCTGTCACTATACTCCGTATCATATAGACTTCTTAGGGGAGACTTATGGGTGGCCTACAGAGCAACCCAAGACCCAAACATAATGAACTTACTGCATATCAAATGGTTATAGGGTTACTCATTCCAGGGACTTAAATATATCCATTCCAGGGACTTAAATATGGCCTGCGACTTAAATAGGATATGCTGGAGGGACAGATTTATCTCCCAGCGACTGCCTCGCCTTTGGAACAGGCTATCAATTCATGTGAAACAGAGCACCTCTATGACACTGTGCAAGAGGAACCTGGTTGAGTGGATGGGGCACCATAAATTCCTACCGAGAATAGCGTCCACAACCCTCCTGGACATGAGCAGTCATCACTAAATGCAATCTTGGGTATTGACTAGTACCTCTACAGTATTACATTGGGTTGAAACCTCTGGGTCGATAGCCTAGTAATCTCCTATGATCCTATACACACACACACACACACACATATATATATATATATATATATATATATATATATATATATATATATATATATATGCTGATCAAAGTTCTGTAAAAGGTAAATGTCATCAATGAAGGCTCAATAAGCCATGCGGGTCTTACTCCTTTAGTAAGCAATAGCTAACACTGAAAAGTCCATTTAATTTCAACCTCTCTGCATGTCTTTTGTCTGATTAATGGAGTTAACTTTGTGAATTTACAAGTCAAAGTAAATTTTATTGTCATTTAGAGCTACACACATGTAGCCTAAATGAAATTTCATGCATCAGCTCAATTCTTGAGATTACAAAGGAAAGTGAAACAACACATACAGAAGAATAAACATAGCTAATATATACAATACTACTCCCAATACACACAAGAAAGAGCAGAGACATTTACCAAGACTCATATATGAAAAGAAACCCCTCCCCTAAGTTAAATTAACTACCCTATTTAAAGTAATACAAAACACACTACAGATTGAATTGCCTAAGTTATTTGTCTAATATTGCACCTGAGTGAGTTAAATAATACTGATTATCAATATAATAAATAAATATTGCACTTACTTGGAATATATGTAAGTATATATTGCACAAATAAATAAAAATTGACTTATTATGTGTCCAGACCCCTGGGACTAGTGCCCAAGCTCAGAAGTCTTATCACTGTAAGGTAGAAACTGTTACTAAATCTTGTAGTCCTGCAGCGGATGCTGCGATATCTCCTGCGTGATGCCAGATGCTTAAACAGTCCATGCGCAGGATGCATGTTGTCCTGTATTATTTTGATGGCCTTTTGGATGCTTCTTGCAGAATAAAGATGTTGTATCGATGGAAGACTGGAACGTGTTACCTTCTCTGCAACCCTCACCACTCTTTGTAGCACCTTCTTTTCTGTAACTGTGCAGCTTCCAAACCACACTGTGAAGTTGCAGGTGAGGATGCTCTCTATCACACCTCTATAAAAGGTGGAGAGAATATGAGGAGGAAGCTTAGTTTTTTTTAGCCTTCTTAAAAATGGAGGAGTTGGTGTGCTTTCTTGACCAGTTGGCTGGTGTTTCCTGAACACAAGACATCCTTTGATATGTGTACACCCAGGAATTTTGTACTTCTAACCTTCTCCGCACTCACCATTGATCCTAAGCACTGGGTGGTTTGTTCTCCTTTTCCTGAAGTCGATGATAATCTCTTTAGTCTTGCTGACATTCAGGTCAAGGTTGTTCCCCTCGCACCAACTGATCAGAGATGCCACCTCCTCTCTGTATGCCCTTTCATCCTCCTTTTTGATGAGCCCCATAACTGTCATGTCATTCGGAAACTTGATGATATGGTTGGACTTGTGCTTAGCATAGCAGTCATGGGTCAGGATGGTGAATAACAGTGGGCTGAGAACACACCCCTGTGGTACCCTGGTGTTAATAGTGATGCACTTTGATGTGTTCTTACCTGAACACACCCTCTGTGGTCTGTCAATCAGGAAGTCCAGGATCCAGTTACAGAGATGTTTACTGATTCCTAAATGTGCCAGTTTTTCCTATCAGGTGCATTGGTACCACTGTATTAAATGCAGAGCTGAAGTCTGTGAACAGCATCCTCACGCAGTTGTCTTTGCCTTCTAAATGCTCAAGGGAGATGTGTAGTGTTACTGATATGGCATCAGCCTTGGATTGGTTAGCTCTGTATGCAAACTGCAGAGGGTCAAAATCAGGAGGTAGGCATGATGAAAGATGCCTTTTGATCAGCTGCTCAAAACATTTCATAACAGTGGAGTCAGAGCGACTGGTCTGCAGTCATTAGGGCTAGAGGGAGTGTTTTTCTTAGGTAGTGGGATGATGCTAGTTTCCTTGTAGCATGAGGGCACTTTTGCCATGGCAAGAGAGGTGTTAAATATTTCTTTGAGCACTGTGCATAGTTGATCAGCACAGCCTTTTAACACCTTACCCAGTATGTTGTCTGGGTCAGCAGCCTTCCTGGGCTTCACTCTCCTTAGCTCTCTTCTTACCTCCTCTGTGCTGAGGCTGAGTACTACATCCTTCTCATCAGTGGGTAGCTTTAGTGCCACTCTGTTGTTTCTTTCCTCAGATCTACCAAAGAAGATGTTCAAAATGTCCAGGAATTCGATGATGTCCTCACACTGTACTCACCTGATTTTGTAGTCAGTGATGTCCTGTATGCCTTGCCATGGTCTCCTTGCATCCTTAATCTAACAAAATTCTGACAATATTATTATTTTTATTTTTATTTTTATTTTAGTTTGATAGTTATGAGGATGCAACCTTTTACATAGTAAAGCTATTTTTCTGATGTTTTCTATTTTCTGATGTTTTGATCTAGGTGGACTTGTTACTCATCTTGTATTTTTAGATGGTCTGTTTATGATTTATTAGTAGAATATTGTGTTTTCATTTAATAGTTATTTGTACAGGCTTGAATTAGGTTATGTCTGTTTGAAATTGATTCTGTATATTAATTTGTCTTAGGCATTATGTGTAGTTTTTTACTATTTTATTTGTCAGTAGTCTAAATATTTCTAATAGGTTCAGACAAAGTTATATTTTATTCTTTAGACTTTTTTGCCACATAGTTTGTTTGTTGTAGTAGTATTTGGTAGAGGCAGAGGTTTTGAGAGCGTTAGAGGTATGAGCACTCAGCTCTGATTGTCAGTATTCCTGATACGAACACGAACATCTCTGAATTGGATTGCTCATGTCTTGCCTTATTCTGTGTGGTTTGTTTTGCCCGTGGGGAATGCTTGGACGACAAGAGCGATGCACTATATGGTGAGCAGCTTTAATTATGATAGATTCTGCTGGTATTTCAAGTTCATTAAATATACTTCACTTAATAATAGTTTACAAGTGTTGGTTGGAAATCCGTGCTGTTACTGGCAAAGAGACGCTGCTAGATGATGTTTAAACGTTAATTTACTTTGCCATCGAGGGCGTTTGTTAATCATTTTAGCTAACATTTTAGCTATCTGGCAACTAAACACCTCTTCTTAACAACTTAAGACATGGCGGTTGTTTATCCGCCAGGTATAGCTATTATGAATTTTGCTATGCAGCTTGATATGACAGTGATAGACATTCGGTGAGTTTGAAGTGTATGAATCACTAGTTTTGTGTGTAAGGTGTTTTCGTACTTGAATGTCCTTGAGCTTGGGAGTCTTCGTTTCTTTCTCTGTGTGATGTTGGACGGTGGGAGTGACGTCTATGTGGAGAATGGTCTAGTTATTGTATTTGTTTTGCTTTTGCTTTTGGTTTTGGATTTTTTATTTATTGGTAATTGTAAAGTGTCGGATGCTAGGGATCTTGTCCGTTGGTGAGACTGATGGATGATGTCTGGTTTCTAGGAATTTAAGACTTGAGGGTGGTTTGATGGTTGTTTTGGGTTTGTCTGAGGGATCCCTTGTTGTATATATTTCTTAGTTGTACTGTCTTAATGAGGCACTTTATTTTTTATGTTATGTAGACCTTATGTGGTCTGGCGATCTAGTTTTAAAAGATGATTTCGTCGGCTTTTTTAAATTTAATCTGTTATCAAATGCTCTCTGTCAGATGAATACAACATTATCAGGGAAATGAGTTTGAAACAACACAAGAATGTATTTTATATTTTATATAAGAGTGTGGCAACAAACTGGAAGCTAGTATTGACTGGCTTTAATTTATTTTCTGTGATGTACTTGCTTTTTATGATACCATCATTTGTGCGCTATACATATAATATACTGTATTAATAGAGCACTGAACATTTTTGCCACTGAATGATTCTGAAATGTTATTCATATATTTTTTAATGGTAGGGTTTTGCCGCTTTAAGCAAAACATAAATTGTTTTAATTGGGTTTTAATTGTTAATTGTTAATTGATCATCTGTTTTTTCCCGCCTAATAGCCATGTATAAAGATGGTTCATTTGCTTTCAAGATTTACACCTGATGAAGCGTAGTTAACCTACGTGAAAGCGCTTGTGTGGTTTTTTATGGAGAAATAAAGAAAGTTTTATTTGACTTTTCCGTGTGGTGACTCCTGCTTGGATCTACTATTGGCACCTTACCCAGTATGTTGTCTGGGTCAGCAGCCTTCCTGGGCTTCACTCTCCTTAGCTCTCTTCTTACCTCCTCTGTGCTGAGGCTGAGTACTACATCCTTCTCATCAGTGGGTAGCTTTAGTGCCACTCTGTTGTTTCTTTCCTCAGATCTACCAAAGAAGATGTTCAAAATGTCCAGGAATTCGATGATGTCCTCACACTGTACTCACCTGATTTTGTAGTCAGTGATGTCCTGTATGCCTTGCCATGGTCTCCTTGCATCCTTCATGTCTTCAACCTGGCTCTGTACCTTTCTGCCATGCTCCGTCTTAGCCTACTGTATTCCCCTCCTCAGATTACCTCTTACTACACTTAGAGCTGCTTTTTCCTTAGCCCTGTAAGCTGAATTTCTATCCTTCAGAAACTCATATACCTTCTGGTTACCTCTAATAATGATACATTTGGTATTTGTTACCCCATCAACACAGTTTGAAATGCTTGCCATCACTACCTCAGTGTATTCATCAGTGTTCAGATGCTGATTCACTGTGGCTGCCTCCTTGAACATATCCCAGTTGGTTCTTTCAAAGCAGTCTTGGAGGGCCTCACCCTGATTTGTTTCTTTGTGGGTTTCTCTCTAGCCAGTCCAGGTTTATAAGCTGGCGATAGCAAGATGGTATAATGGACAGAGTTCACATTTTGTAAGTTGCACTGCCTTATAAGCTTTTTTAAGTTTATGTACACCTTACATTGCATGTTTTAAGTTTATTTACCTGAATAAGGCTGTACACACAAAGGAATGAATTATAATCAGTTAATGATATTTTCAGTGGTTTAATTAAAACTACCCAGGTCCCCCATAGCCATTGATTTAAAAAAATAGCCCCCTTGCCATAATGCTTTATATTTATAGTATTAATGTTCTCTATAAAGTTAAGCTTAACCTAAAGATCTTTCATTTAGGTTTCTCTCTGAATTGTTTTGTTGTATGATATAATTTCAAAATTGCCTGCTTTTACCAAATATTTTTATGTTTGTATTTGCTTATGATAAATCATAAACTTGTATCTTTAGCTCAGTTAGTTACTTCTACTAGATACTTGTTTATCTTAAGTATCTCTATATTAGATAACAAAATAACTTCAGTTTCACAAACATCTCCGTATCTTCTTGCCCAGCAGATGTTGGATTTTGAAAAATGGGCAAACACTAATTTAAACAACACAGGACCCAATTCAGATACTTGAAGAATTCTGACCTGTATACACTTTCTGTCTGATAAAACTCCTAATAATAATGTATCTGTTAACCCTAATGTAACAGTTGCAGGACATTATATTGACAGCACACCACTATCAAAAACTGTCATATGCACTCGTAGTTGAGGGCAGAATGTGCCAAATCACAGAAGAATGGCTTTGTCTCACTGAATGGTAGTTCATTTGTGGTCATGATTGTGTAATCGTGAAGTTAGTATATTTAAATTATGTGGGGTGGGGGACAGAATCACTCTCTAAAACATGTATTTTAGGGTGGTTTGTTTATAGCACTTATGTAAAGATTTTGTGTATTTTCATTGTGAGATTGGTACAATTTCACTACTATCTAGAGTCACTAGTTTGTTTAAACCTCATGCTGCCATCATTGGATTGAGTTTCAGTATACCAGCATGTCAACATAATGTATTTAGTTTTAACCCATCATATTACATATGAGTTTATACGTTCTTGCTTCACAGCATTGAAGATTCCTAGGTGTGGTAGTGTGTCAAATGATTTCTCAACGTCTAGATAAATTAGTATGACAAAGTCCTTGATCATTGGCCATGCTCGGTATGTCATAAAATTACAGCTAGTTGGTCAAAGTTGAACATTCCTTAAACAATCCATGCTGTTTTATATCCACACATGGTGTGTATGATTTAGATACCAATTAATTTAATGGATGCATCTCAAAAACATTACCCAGGATTGCTGTTAAACCTATAGCCCTCTAATTCTGGACCTCACTGCTTATTTCCTCTTTTTTTATATGGTGACAACCAGTGATTCTTTTCACTCCCTAAGTAAACCTCCTTTATTAAGTAACATTGAAAAATGGTTGTAATAGATATCCTAATTCTTCTTTTAATGCATGTGTCATTAATCCATAAATGTTCTTTGGACCTTTGCTAAAAGATCATTTAATACTTCTTACATCTGACAAGATAGTTTGCAACTCTGTAATATGACATGATGTACTTTCAAGTTTCATATCTGAATCTGTAATCGTGTCAGTCTGTACCCAGATGTAGTAATATCTTTAAAAGTAGTAATTTAAAGCTTTTGCCATTTGAATAAGTCCATATAGCCAGACATTGTTAGCTTCTGGTGCGGTTACTGGATGCAAACATAGTAGAAAAAAATTCAAAGTTATATAGCTTTTATTGTCAACACTTATAGGTTCATAGGTGCTTACAAGGCTTTTCATCTGTGAAGAGCCTAGCCTTACATTCCCAAGGTAATTTTAGCCCTTAATTTTGCATACAAATAACCCAGAGGTGGGTCAAACAAGGATATGTTGGGACATTTACGTGTTTCCACTCTCCATGAAAGACAGAGGTGATAAACTTAGTGCATTGCTGTTCTAAATTTCCCCTTTTTCCATTTTGATAACCATTTTCTTTTTTTTTTTTTTTTTTTTTTTTTTTGTAATGTCTTTTAAGCTTCTTTTATTTATATTATTTGGAAATCTCTTATACATTGTGTGTACAAACTGTTTTATGCTGCATTACCCTTAACTTCCTAGCCTATGATATTTTGTCATTGTTTTTGCTGCAGAATGCTCTGTTAAGTCTTAAAACTAGAGTTTTCAAATAATTGCAGCCGTATGCAGCTAAATTGTGCACACACTATCTGCAACTCTCATTAAGACAAATCTTTATCACTTCAAAATCAACTTTGTAGTATTGCTATATCTTAGATGTTGAGCTTTCTCTTGTATTATATAGTGTTGCATTATGATTCAATGTTCCTAAAGCTTCAGTAACCTTAAGATTAAGTTTGATTTATATTACATTTATGAATGCAAAATCCAGAATGATATTCTGTCTTCAAGGTGTCTTTACCATCTGAAATTAACATTTTATGTTCATTATCAATACAATGCTTTGTAATATGAAGATATCGTTAATGTTTGCTGTTATATCTTTAGGTAACTAGAATCAACCAGATGCAAGGTAGAACCATCATTCAAAACTTTGTCCAACTTTGATAGAAACACTGTTTTATTGTTCAGCATTAATAGCTAGACTTCTGTAACAAAACAACTCAGTTTAAAATTTTAAAACTTTGAACAGTTTAAGTAATAATTTCATCATGAACATGTAAAGCCTTTAATTTTGTGTTTACTGAATGATGCAATACAATAGGTATGCTACCACCAGCAGAAGCATTACTTTCATGAATGCACTCAGATTTATTAAATGCTATGTGAATGTGTGAAATATTCTGTGAATCTGTAATTAGCACTATTTTAACATCATAAATTCCTGTAATAGCCCGTAATTCATCCTGTTTTTTTGCTGTACTTTGTATGTTCCTAAAGTATACTTTCAAAGCAGTATTTGGTCCAGGGTGTCCAAGTTGCATATCTTCATAGGTTGGTACTAGGCTATTGGCCCTAGGGCCTATACAAGCCTAGCCATAACAATTCCCTGGATATTTCTTCCCACAATATTTACTTCCCTGGACCCCTGTCTAGCAGGGCGACTGACGTGATCCCCGGGGTGAATTTCCTATCTCCCATCCAATCGTCAAGGTTCCTTTTGAAGAGGGCCAAAGAATTGCTCTGCTTGACATGTATGGGCAGTCTATTCCAGAGTATGGGGAATCTCAGGGTCAGGTACTAATCCCTCCAGCATGTTTTGTTCATTGTGATGACAAGGTTTAGATCCCTGGAGCATGTGGCTCTGAGGAATTGGGATTTCTTTAAGTGGAGCATGTCCAACAGCTCAGGGTTTGACATGGCCTTGTATGTTAAGCAGAGATTGCCTCTGAGTAGACGATGTGCCACAGAGTATAGATGGAGTTTTTTTAGATGGTCAGCATAGGCCATCTGCTTTAGGCCTGTGATTCTTTTAATGAGGTATTTCTGCAGCCTTTCCAGCTGTTGCAGATGTCTTGTGAGGTACATATCAAATGGGGCATTGTACCCTATAATGGGTCTAATGAGGGATGAGTACAGTGGGACAATGACCTCCTTTTTTTGGATGAAAAGCCCTTAGTGATGAGGTGTGTCACATAGAAGGATTTCCTGACTGTTGTGGCGATGTGGTTATCGAAGATGAGACCACTGTCCACCTGTATCCATAAGTCTCTCTTCACACTTTCGGTATTTAGTGTACTGCCACCTATGTGGTAATTCATGGGTACATGGTTTTTCCCAAAGGGGATAACTATACATTTCTTGGCATTAAGCTTGAGCCCATGGCTCTGGCACCAAGCATCTGTTTCTGTAAGGCCCTTTTGTAGAATATCCACATTATTTAGGGATTCAATAATGGCTCCCAGTTTGCAGTCATCTGCAAACTTTGTTAGCCAGAGTCCGTTAGTGTTGGCCTGTACTTCAGAGAAGTAGATGCCAAACAAGAGCGGTCCAAGGACTGAACCCTAAGGTACTTCACTTGTCACTTGTCTGGAGCTATATTTGGAGACAGCTACTTTTACAGTCTGGGTTCTGTCAGTAAGCCAGTTGGCAACCCATCGAGTGATGTAGGGATTTATGCCCAGCTTAGTAAGTTTATCTATGATTCCAGAGTGGGAGATGGTGTCAAAGGCCTTGGTGAGGTCCAGATAGGGTGTGTGGACCGCCTTACCCTCGTCCATAGCTCTGGAGACTGATTCGAAGAAGTCAGTCAGGTTCAAGAGACAAGATTGGCCCTTCACGAACCCAAACTGGGTGGGGTCCAGTGTCTGAAGGTTGCCAGTGTCTTTGTTTATAAGTTCCATGATAATGCATTCCATGCCCTTGCAGATCAGGCTCGTTAGACTGATGGGACGGTAGTTTCCAGGGTCCAAGGTGGATCCCCCCTTGTGGAGTGGGATAACTGTAGCTGTGCTCCTTTCAGTGGGCACGAAGCCTGATGTGAGACTGTGATTAAACATGACACTTAGGTGAGGTGCCAGTTCATTTTGTAGTTCATGTAGTACACAGCCCAGGATGTCATCTGGTCCCATGGGTGCTGTATTTTTAGCTTTGGAGAGTGCGGTTTCTACCTGTGTGGCCATGATTACCGGAATTTGGCAATCTTTTGATATTGAGATGGGCCCTTTAGAGGGTGAGAGGGGGGTGAAGTTGGCACTAAATCAATCTACCAGGATATTGGCAATATCCTTGGGATCAGTATATTTAATGCCATTCTGTTGTAGCTCAGAGTATTGTCATTTAGATTCTTGACATAACTATAGAATGCCTTGTGGTTGTCTTTGGAATCTTTGGTAATTTTATTTTTGTAACTAGCTTTGGAGGATTTTATGAGGGATTTCAGCTTCTTACTGAGGCTGGTAAGGAAGCTTTTTGCATCCTGGGATTTGCCTCTTTTCTGCAACAGTTTCTTTCTTCTGTTGTATAGTTTGTTTATGGCAGGGGACCACTAGATTGGCTTCCTTTTTTTGGAGGAGAGCGTCTTGGTTCTATTTGGGATGGCGCAATTCATGCACGAGTGGATGTGCTCGTACAGTGCCTTAGTGTAGGATTCAGCAGTTGAACTTTCAGCTCCCATCTGCATGGGTGTCATGACGTTTGTCACGTCTAACTTGAGTAGCATGAAGTTGGCTTTGGAGAAGTTTTTTACGGAGGTTTCCTTACTGGGGGGTGGTGGTGGGAGGTGGATGTCAGACATGACCAATGAGGGGGTGACCACTGGTGTGGAGCATCTATCTCCCATGTTGGTAATGACCAGGTCTAGGATATTGGAGCCCCTGGTGGGACAATGGATTAGTTGATCCAGGATGTTGGAATTTATGAATTCCAAGAACCATTGGGAAAAGGTGTTGGTACCCGAGTAGTTTTCACAGTTAATGGCAGGGTAGTTGAAATCACCCAGTATTAGGGTGTTTGGTTGTATCCTAATGTTTTCCAGTATGTTTAGAAAGGTGTAGTGAGAATCTTGGGGCATGGTGGGGGATATGTAGCAAGCTACAATTTGGATTGCAGTCTTACCTAGTGTTAGTTGCATCTTGAGAATTTCAGATGCATTGTGTTGGCAACTAGCCTGGAGGTGTGCATATCCTTGGTGAATATGGACACTCCTCCACCTTTAGTGTTTCGGTCTTGGTTTGGTGGCCGAAGAGCGTGGTAAGAGTTGTAGCCTGGTATTGCAGGGGTGCTCTCTGGAGCCTTGAACCAGGTCTCAGTTACTGCACAGATGTCGATGTTCTCCATTTTTAGGAGTGCTTCGAGAGAGTGCATTTTGAGGTTTAGACGTCTAGCATTACCTTCAGATTTTACATGCTTGTATGTGTTACAGTGGTGGTTTTGTCCTTTGAACCTTGCCTAAAAAAGGCATTGTAGGGGTGGCAAGAGCTTTAGCCAGTAACCTGAATCCCAGGGGTGATAGGTGCAGACCATCTCTGGCAAAGCATCGTGGTTTGGCGATCATGTCATCCCAGGCAGACAGATACTGGATCCCTTTTGAATGACACCAGAAGCTTAGCCAATTGTTGAAGTCAATCATTTTGTCCTTATACTGTGGTATCATTCTGGGCGAAGGCAGGATGCTACTCAGAGCTTAGGTCATACCTGCCTGGGCCACATGATCAGAGAGCTCTTTCATGTCTCTTTTCATGTAGTCCAGGGAGGTACATCTCAAGTCATTCACTCCAACATGGACAGTAACGGAGTCATATTTGTACTTCTTGTGGAGTGACTTGAGTGCATGCATTATGTGGTGGATCCTGGCACCCGACAGGCAGCTGACTGTAATTTTCTCCTTGTTCAGCCTGGTGAGTGGAACATCAGTGTGCCTGACTATAGAGTCACCTATGACTAAAGTGTTGGGTACATTGTCTTGCCTTAGGGGCTGTTGTTGGGTGGCACACTGGTGTTGTGAGCTATGTGTCACTTCAGTTGTGATTGGTGTTTGTTTGCATTTCAGCTTCGGATGTCCTTGTTTCTTGGGAAGGTTCATGTTAAGGGCCTCCGCATATGTGGGTTTAGTGTTGCTGTGTGTGGATGTTGATGGTGTGGGTTTTGAAGGGCTATGTGTTGCTTGAGGTGTAGTGCAGGTGTTAACTTTCTCCTCTTGACTGTCTAGCACAGTCTTGGCTGGAGAGAGTTTTGCTTCCAGTTTGGCTATGTAAGTGCATCTCTCGCAGGTTGTAGTGTTGGGTGGTAGGAGGAGAGGGTTGTCTGTGTACATGAGGCAGTTGCTGCAGTGCCCCAGTATGCCCAGATTCACCAGGTGGACAGGAGAAATCACCGGAAGCTGACCCTTGAACATGCCTGTTTAGGTGCTTTTTTGTAAAGTACAAGAGCTGTTTTTCCTTACCTTTGCAAGATACTTTGCAAGTATAGGTTGTTTAGTGCCTACGATTAATTTCTCCTTATTAATAAGGAGAGTTGAGTGCTTGTGTCAGTTTAAGGCTTCCTACTGCTTTCCAGCAGGTTCTAGAGCTAGTCACAGGGGTTCAGATTTTAGCGCTACTACTGAAAAAACAGCTAGTTCTAAGGGAAAATTTGAAGAGCAGACTTTCTGGCACCTGGAAAAGTTTAACTGTAACCCTGAGGTGCTGCATGATGCGAAAAATGTGCAAACACGTGCGTTTTTAAGCCAGAAAGTTGAAAGGGATAGAAATCAGCCCAAAATGGCTAAAATTACAATTTCAGAGCTGGAAACCACTCCTCTAGTGTCAGACAGGCAGTACAATGCTCACCACTCCCACTGGTAAGCAGTAGGACTTCCCTCTACCACAGCAAGGTCTGGATAGCTCTGAGCACAGAAAATAAAGTCCTGAAACCAGCAAAGCCTGGGATTTGGACTATACTAGCTAGGAAAGGCGGGAAATGAGCAAACAAGATAGTATTTTTTTTTTTTGGTTAAAACAGGCTAAACAATGCAATAATACACTAAATAAACACAGAAAAGGCTAACGCACTTGAGTGTGCAGCCCTAAACAGTAAATACAATTAAAATTGTACAAAATTAGCAATTTAAAACTTTTTAAATGACGCAAGGCAAGTGCACAACTGAAAAACGATTTAAGAGGCAGTAATACAGTAGAATAAGTAGCTAGTCTGCATATACAGAAAAGTCTATATATACAGAAAAGCAGCTAAAACACACTAAAACAATTCAGATGCAGTGCAACCTAGAGCACATGATTTGTAGCAATATTAAGGCAAATGCAGTTTTAATAAATGCACTAAAATATGCTCTATATTTCCAAAATGTTTGAGAAGCATAGTCAGAACACAAGGATATTCAGACAATTTTTTTTTTAAAGAAAATGGGAAAGGAGGAACAGAAGGAAAGAAACTAAGTTAATGAGCTAATGACACTAGACTGGGAGGAGTGTCCAAGATCAAATTTAGAGTAGGGATGGGCAACTCCAAGGCCAGCAGGTATAAAGACAAGATGCCAATGGGGGGGGGGAGAAAACACTACAGAAATGTTTATCACAAGTGAGCCAATAGCTATGAAATACAGTACAAGTATGCACTATACAATAAAATTGCTATAAATATCTAGAATAAGCAATAACTACTACAAATAAGCAAAAAAAAAAAAAAAAAACAGGCTACTTATTGGCAACCCCGAGGTGCTGCACGATGCGAAAAATGTGCAAACATGTGCGTTTTTAAGCCAGAAAGTTATTGTTATATATCACAGATCAGCTGCTCCTCCTCAGAGAGCTCTGTGTGTAATGGCTGAAACATTCAAGTTAACTTCTTAACAGAAAGTTGAAACCTGAAACAAATTTAAAAAAAAGCTCAAAAGAACCAGTGAGGTGCTTTTTCCAAGCCGTAGCCCTGGCAACCTAATTAGACAATGACCATAAACACTAAACTCTCACTGAAGTGGGGGATGGTGTTTGCAAACTAAGATGGCCTGGACAAGCTCAGAAAACAGCCTCTAACTAACTAGGCCTGCAACATAATCAGGAATATGAAGAATATTACAGCTACTACCTAAACTATTTTAGGCATAACACACTGTAGAAATGTTTATCACAAACACAATCAGGAATATGGACAATATTACAGCTACAACCTAAATTATTTTAGGCAGAAAACATTACAGAAATGTTTATCAGCTATGAAATACAGTACAAGTATGCAGTATACAATAAAATTGCTATAAATATCTAGAATAAGCAATAACTACTACAAATAAGCAAAAAAAACAGGCTACTTATTGCTATATATCACAGATCAACTGCTCCTCCTCCTCACATAGCTCTGTGTGTAATGGCTGAAACACTCAAGTTAACTTCTTAACAGAAAGCTGAAACCTGAAACAACTTTAAAAAAAGCTCAAAAGAACCAGTGTGAGGTGCTTTCTCCAAGCCGTAGTCCTGACAACCCAACTAGACAATGACCATAAACACTAAACTCTCACTGAAGTGGGGCATGGTCTTTGCTAACTAAGATGACCTGGTCAATGAGCTCAGAAAACAGCCTCTAACAAACAACTAGGCCCACAGCACAATCTCTGTGTGTAATCTGTTCTGCTGTTGTCTGTTTTAAAAGAATTCGTAGTGTATTCCTTGATTTTACTGCTAACAAATGCTTCACCACAGTATCTCAAGTGAAGCCATTCCTTTAGAAAGAACATTTTAGGCATAGACAGTCTTCTTCTTTCGACTTTTCGCAGTTAGGGGTCACCACAGCGGATCACTTGTCTGCTCATGAATGGCAGTGGAGTTTTACAGTGTAGAGTTGCCAGCCCAGCGCCCAACCTTCCATGGAAGGCACACACTCACACCTAGGGCCAATTTAGTGTGTACAATCCACCTACAGCATGTCTTTGGGATGTGGGAGGAAAACCGGTGCACCCGGAGGAAACCCACGCGACCACAGGGAGGACATGCAGACTCCACATAGAAGGCACCCCAGCCAAGGATCGAACCAGAGAACCTCTTGTTGTGAGCCGACAATGCTAACCGCTGCACCACCGTGGCCACCCTGCCATCATACCACAGTACAAGGACAAAATGACTTCAACAATTGGCTAAGCTACTGGTATCATTCTAACGGGATCCAGTATCTGTCTGCCTGGGATGACAGAATCAAAAGATCACAATGTTTTGCCAGAGATGGCCTGCACCTGTTGCCCTTGGGATTCCGGATACTGGCCAAGGCTCTTCCCACCCCTATAGTGCCTTTTTTAGGCAAGGTTCAAATGAAGAATTCACCACCATAACTGGCACAAGCAAGCAAAATCTGAGAATAATGCTACTCAGTGCTAGAAGTCTAAACCTCAAAATGCACTCACTCGAGGCACTCCTTAAAATGGAGAACATCGGCATCTGTGCAGTGACAGAGACCTGGTTCAAGGCTCCAAAGAGCACCCCTGCAATACCAGGCTACAACTCTTACCACAGTCTTCGGCCACCAAACCAAGACTGAAACACTAAAGGTGGAGGAGTGTCCATATTCACCAAGGATATTCACACCTCCAGGCTAGTTGCCCAACACAATGCATCTAAAATTCTCCAGGTGCAACTATCACTAGGTAACACTAAAATCCAAATTGTAGCTTGCTACATATCCCCCACCATGCCCCAAGATTCTCACTACACCTTTCTAAACATACTGGAAAACATTAGGATACAACCAAACACCCTAATACTGGGTGATTTCAACTACCCTGCCATTAACTGGGAAAACTACTCGGGTACCAACACCTTTTCCCAACGGTTCTTGGAATTCATAAATTCCAACACCCTGGATCAACTAATCCATTGTCCCACCAGGGGCTCCAATTTCCTAGACCTAATTTATACCACACCTTTTGGCCACCTAATATGGACTGAAACACTAAAGGTGGAGGCATGCCCATATTCATTAAAGATATCCACACCTCCAGACTAGTTGCTCAGCATAATTCATCCAAGATTATCCAAGTGCAACTAACTCTGGGTAAGACCACAATCCTAATTGTAGCTTGCTACAGATTCCCCACCATGCCCCAGGATTCCCACTCCTCATTTCTTGATACACTGGAAAATATTAGGGTACAATCCAACACCCTAATAAGGGGCAATTTCAACTACCTCACCATTAACTGGGAAAACTACTCGCATGCCAACTCTTTTGCTCAACGTTTTGGGGAATTCATAAATTTCAATACCTTGGATGAACTTATCTACACCACCACCAGGGGCAGCAATTTCCTAGACCTGGTCATTACCAACATGGGCGACTGGTGTTCCATACCAGAGGTCAATTCTTCGGTCAGATCTGACCACAAGCTAACCACCCTGGATATCCACATCCTGCCCCCACCCCCATTAGGGAAACCACCATAAAATTCTCCAAAGCCAACTTCACACTTCTCAAGACAGAAGTGGCAAACTTCATGACACCCATCCAGACGGACAATAGAGGTACGACTGCTGAATCCTACACAAATGCACTTTATAGGCACTTAACACGAGTGCATGGATCGTGCTATCCCTAACAGAACCAATACGCTATCCTCCAAAAAAATTAAGCCAATCTGGTGGTCCCCTGCCATAAACAAACTCTACAACAGAAAAACTGGTGCAAAAGAGTAAAATTCCATGATTGGAGGAACAATCAGCCTCAGTAAGCAGCAGAGATCCCTCAAAATCCTCCAAAGCTAAAACAAAATCGCCACTGATTCTAAAGACAACCACAAAGCATTCTATAGCTATGTCAAGAATCTCAATGGCAACACTCAGATCTGCTCTGAGTTACAGCACAATGGCACTAAATATAGAGAATCAACTGATATTGCCAACATCCTGGCAGATAGGTTCAGTGCTAACTTTACCCTCCTCTCACCCCTTAAAGGGCCCATCTCTATACCGGAAGAATGCAAAGTTC
Source organism: Protopterus annectens (assembly GCF_019279795.1). Taxonomy (NCBI): domain Eukaryota; kingdom Metazoa; phylum Chordata; order Ceratodontiformes; family Protopteridae; genus Protopterus; species Protopterus annectens. Next base: position 254,144,315 of record NC_056737.1, read on the forward strand.
CTGTAGTCACGGCTGCGCAGGTAAAAACCACATTCTCCAAAGCCAAGAACACAGCATCCATGGGACATGACAACATCCCAGGCTGCGTTCTACACTAACTACAGAATGAACTGGTACCCCACCTAAGTACCGTGTTCAATCATAGCCTCACCTCAGGCTTTGTGCCCAGCAATGGTTATCCCACTCCACAAAGGCAGATCCACCACGGACCATGGGAACTACCGCCCCAAAAGCCTAATGAGCCTGGTTTGCAAGGCCATGGAACATATCATCATAGAACTTATAAACAAAGACATTGGTAATCTCCAAACTCTGGACCCCACACAGTTCGGGTTTGTAAAAGGCAGATCATGTCTCCTAAACCTGATGGACTTCTTTGAAGCAGTCACCAAAGCCGTAGATGAGGGTAAGGTGGTTCACACAGCCTATCTAGATCTCGCCAAGGCTTTCGACACCATCCCCCACTCGGGAATTATAGATAAACTCACTAAACTAGGTATAAATCCCTATGTCACAAGGGTTCCACTTCATATCGTCGAAACATCATTTCATTGAACTGCAAAACATTGAGACCAAACCGTCGAAAACCCAAATCACCGAAAACTCACCACATCGAATCTCAAATCATTGAAAACCACAAAGCAACCAGAAACAACATCCTACAGAGTCTTCACTACGTTTATGCATAGACAGTATCTTCCCAATATGTAGCGAGTTCTAGAGTTTTCTGCATTCATCATTGCCAAAGGCATGTATTGTACTGATAAGCCATTGTTATCTAATAATCCTGTAGATGGAAAGACTTCACTAAAAGTCAGTTAAATTTTGTGTGTTCTAAGATATTCTGAAATTGTTTCATTAGCTTATTTCATGGTCTGGAAAGAAACATCCATCAAATCATTATTTCCTACATGTAACACAATACATTTACTACATTAAGTGATACATATAATAAATGTAAATTATGTTCTTCAATTAAACACCAGGCAGGTGATGCAGTAATTTTTCTTTATGAGTAATTTTTAAGCTCCACTCCACCAGTGTTTGCATCTTAGAGTTACCTAGTAGTAGTATTTCTTGATTATTTTTAACAGAATCTTGTGAAGCATTGTTATCTATTCAGTCAGTACTTGTTCTAGGGGAAATATACCTTCCCAGAGCTCTTATCTCCCCCTCTCGCTCTCTGGCTTCTTATGTGCCTAAATCTGTTATTGAGCCTTCCTTTCTTACATTCTACATTGTGCTGGAGATTCTCTGCTTGTCTCAGCTCTATGGTAAGTTTCTCTAATTAGAAGGAATACTTGGAGTTTCTCAGTTAATGCCATAGTTAACCTAACATTACTAGTCACTTTCATCAGAGTATTTACAACTGCTTGAGTACTAGTATCTATAAATGCTGAGAAACCGCATTAGAAGTCATTGTTGGAACATCATTTCTTTCCCTTTCAAAATTGTCCTTTGTTTGTGTACTACTTTCTGTACCTTTTTTCTGAGTCACTGTAATAAAATGTTTACCATGTTCACCCCTTCAGTTTATGTTATGATATCTGTTAGCACATCGGTATACTGGCTTTGTCAAGAAAACACGACTTCCACCATTAATCACTTTCCTTAAGACACGTAACTGTTATTCCAAATCGTAGGAATAGTTGCAGTGGTTATGCAGTGTTAGATCCACATTTGCAAAAATACATTTATCATTTGGATACACATAACATATATATTATGTACATGTCCATCATTCAATCACTGTTACAGTGCTGTAATTAGGCTGGCCTAATGGTTAAGGTGTTTGCCTTACAAACACAAGGTGCAGGGTTTGAGTCTCACAAGGGATAATTGGCTAGGCTTAAAATGGCTCACAAGACCAGTTAGCTTAGTACCAATCTATGAACCTATAATGCTATATGAGACGTATCCTGACAAGGATATTGCAGATCTACCCAGTATACAAAAGCCTTTGAGTGACTTCCTCATCCATGGTATGTCTGTTTAAGTAGAAAATCATGCTGGTATAAATAAGATGTTCAGACGCCAAAATTCAGAACTATCTTACTATTGCAGAGTTCAGTCAGACAATTTATTTATACTACATCTTCAATATTGGCATATGTGTTGTTGGCAGATATCCATTAGTTACCTTCCTTTATTTTTTTCTCAGAAAACTATTGTTTCATTTTTTTATGTCTATAGAAAGAGGAAATGTGTGTGTTAGACAGATCCTGTATAAAGACTTCCATATGGCCTGTTTTTCTGCCTTAGTGAATTTTATGATGTACATCTGTGTTAAATTTGTTTGTCATTTACCCCCAAAACATTCACAGTAGGCTGAATAACATCAAACTTTTTCTGGAGAACCAATGACTCATCATATTGACCTGGGTAGCAGGCTGTCTCATGGAAGGCAGGTTGTCTGATTTCTCCAAGACATTAAGCTTGAGACACCTAAAAAGGTCTGAAAAAAATCAAATATCTTTCCCCACATTCAAATCAATGGGTTTCAAGAGAAATGGTACAATTTTGCCCAGGAACTTTTTAAGACTTCCTAATCTGTACACACTTCTACCCTAGTGTCCATTCATTCTCAGAGGAAAATGTCTCCCTCTTCTTCTGAAGAGGAGATGCTTTCTGAGTCAGAAAAATGGCTAGATTATGCCTCACAGCTCTCTTCTCCATTACCATATGAGTTGAAGTTGGAGGAGAATATTTCTTCTGATTCTCTGTTAAGGAGATTTCATTTTCTGAACACAGTTTTGAAACTAAAAGATTTTGTTTAAATAAGAGTGAAGATAAATTTCTGGGGAACAGAACATGTATTATGACCTTCTTAATGTTGAGTCCCCATATCCCTGGCAATACCACCAGTTCTTGGGGCTTTGCAGGATGCTTTCAGTTCTGCATGTACTGCTACAAATGCACAGCCTCCTGCACCCAAGAAGCTTGATAGCCTGTATAAAGTGCTGAGTCTCATATATCTGTTCAGGAATCCACAAGCTGACCCTGCTGTGATTTACATGGACAAGGATGGTACCTCCAAAGCCCTTGGCCTCTTCCAATCATTTCTCTGATGAAAAGGACAGCAGGGTATTCAATAGATATAGGAAGAAAGTATGTGCTTCTTCAACCCTTGCCTTCAGAGCAATCAACTGCATGACCCATGTGGCCAAGTACCTCCTTTCCTTTTTTTCAGACATGCAGCAAATTATTTCTAACCTGCCTGCCTCAGATGTAAAATATTCCCTATCAGACCTAGTTTCTTCTGTTTCACAGGTCACAAAACATTTAGTTAACTGTTGCTACGATACAATAGATGCTGTCTGTCGAGTAGGCTGCCACAGGACCTGTGATCCATAGGCCGGCCTGGATTAGGTTACAACAATCTCCCATATTCTGATTGTTCCCTTGAAAAAAGAGGCCCTTTTTGATAGCTCCTCAGCTGAAATCCTTAAGTATTTAGAAGAAAAGGGTATGTTCAGCCATCTGTGCCATAGAGTCAATCCATTGCAGATCTGGTTTGTTGCACATGTGGCCGTGTGTTTATTGAGTAATGTAGCAGTGACTTTACCTCTTTTTAGATTTGCTGAAATTATTTATACAAAAAAAAAAAGATTTATCAACTGATATCTTTCTTGAGCTTGATATCCTCCTTAAGTGTTTTCTGCCACTTGGACCTCAAGGTTGTAGCAGAGTGGAAATGATTCCTGTAGAGAAGTTTAAACAGTTACATGTCATATCAGAACAATTTTGAGGCTTATTCCTACCAGTCTACATTAGGCTTACTTTTATCATTTGTTCTTAACTGTCAGTCACTAAATCATTTTAAAAAACTTTTTGAACATAGCCATGCCCTCCTTTCCTTAGATGCCTGATAGTAAATTTTCTTTTTTCTGGATTCTGACCAAAAGACCACTGGAGAGTATATTTTGGGAGAAGGAAGACTAGGCCAGTTGTGATTATATAGGCATCAGTAAGGAAAGTCTTTGCTTTCATTGCTTAACTAGATGCTTACATGCCCTCCTTTTACCAGTAGAGAGTTACTATCATGTCACTTAGTGAAGGAATTCTTCACTGGACTCCTGTTATTACCTTGGCTGGCAGTGGACAGGTGCACTGCATAGGGTCTATGTTAAATGTTCGAACATCCAAAATGTCGAACATTACATGGTCGAGACCAAATGTCCGACATTTGGATGTTCGGACATAAAAACAGAAAAAAGAAAACAAAGAAAAAAACACTTTAACAGTGTAGGCAGGGGGGGGCAAGCACCCCCACACCCCCCTACTTAAATATACCAACTCCGAGACCACACTTCAGTGCAGAAAAGGGAGATTCTACCTATCTACATCTTACAGTGCTGTTGAAAGTCTATCTTCGAGCACTCAAAATTTCAAACATTTCGTCTCAACCATGTAACGTTCGAAATTTTGAGCGTTCGAAGATTTGATAGGTACCCCACTGCATATTGATATGGTTAATATCATTCTATTCACTTGCTGCAGTATTCATAACCTGAGGTATCTCCCACCATAAGGCAACCCAATGTCAGCCAGTATACAAAAGTCTTATACTACTCAAGGGTATGTGGTACTTCGCACATAGGCTGTAGTCGGATATAGGCCATAAAAGTGACATACATACATACCATCCTTAGAACTTTTCTTCTGCCTGTCAGAATGTCATTCAAGCAGTTGGTCTGATCATTTCAGTAATTGTGACTTCAGATTTTTTTTTTCAGATAAGTTCCACGCTGGGGAAAATTTTCTCTTTACTAGTGTTTTGGTTTTGTCATCCAAGAGGGGCAAGTGCCAGTGTGGAAGACAAATTCCACATAAGAACAGTCACCTAAGTGTCTCTTTAGGCTTATCTCCCTTTTTTTAGTCAAATGTAACATAATGTAATACAACAATGAAGGGAACATAAGATCTAGGAGAAGAAATTACTTCATACAAATAGAGGCAGTATTGTCACATCAGTTATAAAAGTTGTTAAGCTTTAACAGTTTGTAGTTATGTGATATGTTTGCATAGTGAAGATGCCTAATAGCATACTTTCTTTTTTTTTCCAGCTGTGTAGAGCTGGTAGTTTGAATAATTTTTATTCCACTCTGTGTATTAGCTGTTTTTTGTTATGTTAGTCTTTTCAAAACAGCTTTGGAATCTGCTAACAATTTTTCAGGGGGCACTCTACATGAGCATTGCTTGTAAGAACCTAGCAGCAGGCTCCCAGGCATTTTTAGATTTCCTTTTGAATCTGGCAGGATGTTGCATGATGTAAATTTATAAGGAAAGCAAAGGTAGACAACAGAAAGAAAAAAAATCAAAACCCAGTTTGCTATATCTGTGTGTGTTAGCAATCTCTATAGCTTGTGTTTATATTCCCCTGGCAGGCTGGGCCAGAGCTTGTTCATTTCTGATTTTGCAAAGTTTCCATCAAGTTTATGGACTGGATCCAGTCCATTACTGGCTGGCTACCTCAGTGAACTACTTAAGTGAACTCAAATTATTTGCTATAAATTAGGATCTAAAATGCTTAAGGATGTCAGGTGTATTAGTCACATCTTCATGGTATATTTCTTAAATGACACTTTGCAATGGTGTAGTCAATCTCACCAAATTACACTGTTTCCTGTTATCATTCTACTGCACTGGGTTGTCACAGTATAATAAAGTGCAACTTCAACATTTTTACCCAAACGGTTAAGAAGTTGTCATTCCTTCTGCTTAATATCATAATGTGAAGCAACGTAAGAGTACAGATGGGTGTCATGTTTATAAATAGTACATGTGCAAGTATGAGCAGCCACTTTAGTGATCATGGCTGTTTGGAGGAGTCCTGTACTTTAATATTTGCTGTATGTAAACCGTGATTATTTTGCATTCATTACTGAAGCAGTACATTTGATATGGATTATTTTAACAGGCAGCACAGTGGCACAAATAAGTAGCATTGTCACGTCATCACGAGAGCTTCTGCAGTACAGTTCTCAGCTGTGGTGCTTTCTGCACAGACTGTGAGCGTTCTTCCTGCGTTCACATGAGTTTTCTCCAGGTAATCCAGTTTCCTCCCATACACCAAAGATATGAAGTAGTCAGACTGGTGACTAAATTGTCCACAGGTGTGCATGTGATATAGGTGTGTGTGTGTGTGTGTGTGTGTGTGTGTGTGTGTGTGTGTGTGTGTGTGTGTGTGTGTGTGTGTGTGTGTGTGTGAGAGCATGCACACGCGTGCATAGTACAGAAGAAATGCCTTGCAATCTACTTCTGTTCCCCACTTCCCTTGTAAACTTTGTGGATGGCATCAGCTGTTCATGGGGTCACACTGCGGGTCAGATAATGAATCAGTGACAGTGGGCAATAATAATAATAATAATAGTCTTTGGTTTTAGTGGTACTCTTCCCATCAGATTGCTTATTTGTGTCACGCCCATATTATAATACTGCTGCAGAATGAATCACCATTTTTGTGCTTACTCTGGCACCTGTGTTTCCGCAGTAATCCTGTAATCAGCAACAGTGGAGGAAGGTGGAGAAAATATAGACAATCGAGAATTCTGTTAGTAAGATGATTACTAGACTATTAGGACATCTGAAGCTAAAAAGAAAATGCTGAAAAAAATCAGTTCATTGCAGCATAGCATTTGAAGTGCATTAGTGTATTGCAAGTTGTGTTCTGATATTTTAAACACTTCCCCGGGGTAAAAGGACACAAGTATTTTATCATAATATGTCACTTCCTTGGGAACTACTCTTAAATATATCATTTCCCTCAGTGCCCTAGCTTAATGCTACCCGATTCTCAATGGGGATTTTTTTTAAAAGTAATTTGTTTTGCTTGTAGTTGGGAACCCATTTTCAGAGTCAAAAGTAGAACAATATACACCTGCCTTGCAGGAGGCAGTCAAGGGAACAGTGTTCCACATTTCTAAAGAATCCTACATTATACACACATTAGTACCGCCTCCTTCTGTTTTTCATTACTGTGAGCAAAAAGAGATTCTGTAATTGCATTTGTCTCGTAATGCCTAAGCGAAGTGTTTTCATGCTTCTCTGGAAAGGAATGCCTTAGCTATGGCGTGCTGCTCTTCATGTAATTAGTTGTATAGCAATATTTAATATAGCCTGCCGTTACCTCACAATAATCATATGCTTCTCACTTTTAACAATTACAGTAATGGTGATATGTTACAATATTTCCAAGACAGCTGAGTGGAGTAGAACCATCTCTGAGCTACTCTTGCATGACAGCCATTTTTGTTGAGTAAATGATTAAAGCTTATACTTATTGCTGAGTTTATGTAGTCTATGTGGAATTAGATTAACAAGATTTTTATTCATCTGTATTCGTGTAGCGTAGTGTTTTTAATCACTATATTACAAGTGATTGCCATGATATGTTTATGTAAGATTATTTTATACAATACATTTTTCTTTCTTGCAACTGCTCCCTTTTAGGTGGTGACTGAGGCCTGTCACTGGTCTGTCTGACAAACTTACCCCTTATTATTTTTGTATATTTTGGAACTCATGATAGCTATCTGCTCACTTAAGTTAAAGCTCCATTTCAGTTTAATTTAATGTAAAGGTTAATAATCCGAGGACATGAGAATGTGTCTGAATGTTGTATTTCTGCTATTCTGTTTCCTTGCTTCTGGAATTCTTGCTGGCAGGAAAGCGTGAGTGCCAGTTTTCAGGAAGCGATGGTCAGATGGGACAGAAGCACATGACTTCCCCCGCCGTTCTGCTTACATCACTGCTAGTCTTGGTAAATTGCTGCATCTCCTGTTAACTATTGTTGTAGAAAACAACTTTCTGAATGTTCACCTTTGGCAGTTTGGCCTTGCTTTTATTTCAGGTAATCATCACAAGAGTGAGTTATGTGAATAACCTATGCTGACCTAGCTGTCTGCAAAAGGTAATTCCAACCTGCACAGAATAATGCATGTACTAAGTGGTAAATAATAAAAATTCAAAGTAATGTAGGTTTGTTGGACCTGCATCATTTTTCTCTGGGTCATACACAATCAAAGTACAGAGCTTAATTAATCAGATGTAAGACAGTGTGGATATATGACAATACAGCAGTGAAAGTATCCCCATGCCTGAGTGAATGACACAAAGTCATGTGTCCTTTCAGGAAAACAAGGCCTGCACGCTAATAATAATAAGACCACATCCATCAAGAAGTCACCTTGTGATTCTGAAAATAAGCCAGTACAGCTGATCGCATGTTTTCATTGCAAGACTGCAGTACAGTGTGGCTCAGTGAATTTATTCTTTCTCCACTGTATTGCAATCCAAGAGTTTACATGTATAATTAGCAAGGGGGGTGTGGGGGATGCAGGGTAGCTTGCCCCCCCCCTTAAAAACGTTGATTGTCTTTCTTCGACTCGCTGAGATTCAAAGTATGGTTATTTGAAACTTTCTGATTCAAACTATTACAAGTGTATGACATACACTTAAAGTTTTGGTACTTTGAGTGTCTGTCATAACACTCATATTGCTTTAACTTGATCTTCTTTCATTCCTTAAGTATGATTTTCATCTTGTATTTCTTTTGGTTTGAAAAGGAGGTCAGTTGTCACTTGATAGAACTACATTTGCCCCATGTAGTTTACATAATTAATATAACACTACTATGAGAATCTATGAGAGATCTAATTTCAGTTCTGCATGCTTCTTGATATGGTGAAATGTTAAGATAGTAACCTGAACGCATGTAAAAGTCTTTCCAATATATTTATTCACTTTGAAAATAAAGCCTTTCTTAGTCCTGTTGTAGTTACAAATACTGTTCTGTATTTATGCCTCCCGTAATATAAGCAGCATGCAAAATTATAAAAAAGAACACTTTTTTTTATCTCTTCTGTTTATACTGTCACTGTGTACGTCATGATAATTTAAGTTAAATTGGGAGGATTGCAGAGCTCACCAGAGTATAAATCATTTTATTCAGGTAGCAGCTATATATTTGTGGTTCTCTGAGAATTAAATAAAATGCGTAGCATCAACAGTTCCCAGACAAGCTTTAATTGCAGGTATAAAAAGTGGTGTTTTTAATGTCTCAACACAGCGATAAAGAATCCACAATTATCATATATGCTACTTAGTTAACAAGTACTGCTGTTATTGCTAATGCTTCATTGAAAATGGGGAACACAAAATTTGCTTGATTATTAGGAGATACTGAAGTGAGGAGCAACATTTGGAATATATTATTATTTAGTTTGAAGTAGACGAGCTTGCATGGTGTGGCAAGTTATGACTTGCTAAGAGTCCTTGGGTAAAACATTTTTACTTAAAGATTTCTTAAATAAACAGTGAACAAAATATCTGTCCATTCATTTTCCTATGCATATAACATATCATATAGGTAGCTGTATTTATTTATTGATTGAGTGTTTGTTTACTGGAAAGGTCCAACTGGGCCCACAGGGTACCCATTTCCAGCAGAGGCACAGGGAAAAATGCTCCAGGTTAAATCACAAAAAGAGTTCTACAAATATTACACATTACAAAATGATTGCAAAAAGCATTTTACAGTACAGACTCATGTAGACATATTACATTAAATGTAATAAAGTAATAAAACATTTTTGTTTACAGATATTATACAGAGGCAAAAACATTTTCTTTATGAATAGTGAGCCTGAAATAAAGGAGAGGGCTAGACGATGTTAAGAAGGTTGCCTGTCTGTCCAGACATAAAAACTGTTGATATGCTGTAGAGTAAAAGTAGATATCAGAAATATGGTAGAACCTCTGAGGTATCATTACACAGATGTAGGAAAGATGAAAAAGTAGTTTAACTTTGAGAAGAGTTGGATTGTATGGCAAAATAATTGTTATAAGAAAATCCAGTAAGAACAGCAGAGTAGAGATGGACAGGAGAAAGGGTTATGTGTGGTAGGGAAAGGGGAATTTTACAGTAGGAAGGGTTCAGTCTGGGTTGGAGCAAGAGCAGAGCCAGGAGTTAAAAAGGAAGTTTATTAGACTATGTTTAAAAGTATGAAAGTTAAAGTTTGTTTTGCTGACTAAAAGTAGTGAGTTCAACGTTTTGGCTATGGAGCAGGGGTAGAGGCTTTGCCCTGCACTTTTATTGGGTTTATGAATAGAATGGCATTGATTGTCTTCTGACTGAAGAGGTCTGTTTGGGTTGTAGTTATGGAGAAGGGATTTCAGGACAGAACAGTCTGATGACTTATGTATAATTTTATGTACTGTAAGTAGTTGTACAAAGGTTGCATAATTAGGAAATTCAAAGTACCTTAAGCGGCAACCAGTGATGTGTAAGCTGGGAGGCATTTGTTGCAAATTTTGCAGTTTTGTTACACCGTATTTCAATTGTTGTCTTTAGGGAAGTTTATAAGTTGATGAGAATTGGGGTGCCATAAAGTAGGGAGAGAGTAGGAATGGAGTGTCAACAATAGTAGCTGTAGTATTTATGAAGTACTTCTGCCTATAACGCATTCCTAGCTTTTGGTGTTTTTTTTTTTTTGTTTTGTTTTTTTTTAATATTATTGAAATGTTAAGATTGAATTTGAGTTTTGCCTTGCCTAGTAAATTTTTATGAGAAACAACTTCAATTTCTGTGTTATTAAGGGAAATTATTAAATTGGGAAGTATTTTAACATTGTGCTTTGAGGGCGCAAGTAGGAGTATTTTGGTTTTATTAAGATTTAATAAAAGGTTGGCATGGTAAGCCAAGTCATAATGGAGGAGAACACATTTTACATTATTTGTTTAAGATGCAACAGGTTATTAGATGTGCATACAAGCGTAAAGTCATCAGCATAATGTATTAGTAAGACTTGACTAGAGGCAGGCTGTTGATGAAAATATTGAAAAGGAGGGGGCCAAAGAACTGAACTTTGGGGGACACCTGTAACATACCTCTCAACCTCTTAGCACAAGGCATCTGGACAAAGTGTAAAATAATTGGGGGAAAAGTCCAAAAGTAGGGACTGATTTTAAATATTGCTCTTGTAAACTTAGAAAGGTGCTAGAATAACAGGATTTGTGTTTCCATGCATTTTTTGAAGGAAACAACTGAAACTCAAATGTATTTCATTATTTAGTGACTTCAGTCATCATTTATTTACCAGAAAACCACACATTTTATAAGGAACAGACCAAAAATATGAGGCAAAACTCTGGACATTTTGTGAAAATCTGGATAGTTGAGAGGTATGCCTGTAAGACTGGGTAGATATGGAGAGAGAGAGCCTTGCAATTTTACACATTGTTGTCTGTTAGATAGTTAGCTATTAGACCAATTGATGGTGTGGTTATATATATTAATTACAGAGATTGTGATGTCTGTGAGCTGAAACCCCTCTAACCTTGGTGTAATTAAATCTTCCATAAATAAGATTATTTGTGCCTTTTCTTTGTTTTCCCATTCCTGTGCTTTATACCGATTTTCATAAAATTTCTAAAATATCTCTATTATGTCTGTAGGATCTCTGGTTAATTTTCTTGTCATATGCTCCATACGTTTGGCTAAAACTCTTTTCTATTTTCTGTTGACTAAGTTGTTCTGCTAAAAATGTTTGTGCTCTAGAATTATCACAAATAGTTGCTTAACAGCAGCCTTTCTAAACTTACGCATATTATCCACATACTCTCTTATTTTCCTTTTAGCACTTTGCAGTTTCTCCTCTTGTTATATGAGGTTCTCCTTCTACAATACATTAACATTTGTCAGCCCCTCTAAATAGTTTCCATTACTGCTTTCCTTTTTCTCTTTCTCTTATTTCTACCATGTTTATAAATTCCATTTTCATTATATTCCACTCACTGGCTGTCTCTTCTGAAGTAATTTTTATCTTCCATGATAACTTTCGAATCATATCCACTATCCATTCCATAAACTCCTTTCCTTTTTAAAAATAAGTATGACTGTACCAGCATCTCATCTTTACAGCCTTACCCTGCATCTTTATCTTAGATTTTATATGAGTGTTTGACTTATAGTTACTGGAACAGTCTCAAAGTTTTCAGTTAAATACATATCCTTATATGAAATATAATTTCTGTCAAGAAGCCTTCCAGTGTCTTTAGCATAAGACAGTGAAGAGTGTAATCAAAAACATTTGCAAGATCCAAGAAAATAAATTTCACTGAATATTTTTCAACCAGAGCATCAAACAGATTATTATAAAAATTCAGTAGGTTAGTTATACAAACTTAACCAGATATAAATCCATGCTGAGTGAGGTCATGACTGAGACACAGATCTGAAGGCGTCAGGGTTAGCAAAGGCCTTTCAAAACACTTCTCTAGAACACTTCAAGTCTTTTAGGCCTAAAACTGTCGATAGTACCAACATTTTTACCATTGGGAATAGCAACAAATACAGATATGTTAGATAGGGTTGAAGTGTGTATTTATCTTAGCCCATCTGGCCCTGCCATTACATAAGTTTTATTTTATTCAGTACCAGTAAAACCGTTTGTACAGTAATCGGTGAGCATAAGAAGATTTTAAAGCATTTAGCTTTTCTATGATTCCAGCATGGGGAATGATGTCAAAGGTCCTGGGATCAAGGTACACCACAAGCACTGCATAGCCACCATCTACAGCCCCTGTTACCCCTTCAAAGGAATTTACCAGAGTAAATAGACAGAATGTACCCTTCACAAAGCCAAACTGTTGGGGGGGGCAAATGAGTTCACGGTATATGAGGTCAGTTATAATATGTTCAATGGCTTTGTAGATGAAGCTTGTTAGGCTGATATGTCTGCAATTGCACAAGTCAATTGTAAGGCCACTCTGCTGAGTGTCACTCATCGAGGACAAAACTAGTAGCTAAACCTAAATTAAACAGTTTGAGGAGTGTATCTAGAAGGGCATGTTTAACACCATTAATAAAGCAGTAAGTTACATTGTCAGGTCCCACGAGGAAGTATTTTTGCTCTTGGTTAACACTTTCAGTAAATTATATAATTGGGGGAGTAAGTGATTCAGATATTTTGGGGCTTTGAATAGAAATCTCAGGGGTGAGGCTGGAACTAAATCTGTTTGTAAGAATATTGACATTGTCAGTTGTCTCAGAAGAGGAGGCCCCATTATGATAGGGTTTTTCCAATATAGTTTAAACTCATTAAAGCTTAGTGACACATCCAAGTATTTATTTTTCTTACAGCCTACTGACACCTGTAGGCATCTAATATGGTCTATTCATATTTACATTAATAATTCCAAAACCATGCTGCATATAAGTTATTGAAAATTTTTATGTTAAGGTTTGCATGATAGACAATACAACTTCATTAATACTTGGCAGGTAAAGAGATATAAATGGCTGTTCAAATAACATTTATTTATAGTCATACATTTCATATTTATCTAAATATCTCAACAATGAGTGGCACAGACAGAACTGCTTAGCCTGATATGAAAGCTCTTAATTTAATGAACAAGACACTGCTGACAGTATGTGTGTAACTTGAGTGGGTGACAAACTATTTTAAATTGTTTACAACATATTATAAACTTAATAGTTACTCTGTTTACTGCGACTTATAAAATCCAGTTTAAGACCTTGAACCTAAAGAATACTGCCATCAAAAAAAAACAGTTTATGTTGAAGAGTTTGCCACTTACACCTCTTTAGTTTCCCTATGTTTCCAAAGATCTAAACATTTGGTTGAAATGTGAGGACATAAAATCAGAGCAAACTTCTCAGACTGGTTTCCACTTTTCAGAAGTAATAGACAAGAATGCCTTGTCCCCTTTGTTATTTGCTCTGTATTTGGAGCCCTTGGCAGGGAAAGTCTGTCGCTCATCAATAAAGGGTTATAAATGGGAAGGAAGAGAGTTGAAGCTAATAGTATATGCAGATGAATTTCTTCTTACCCTGAGGGATCTGAGAAGGGATCTCTCTGAGCAGTTTCAGCAACTGGAGGTATTTACTAGATATAAAGTGAATATGGAAAAAGTGAAATTAATAATGATAAGTAAGTTGGCCCAGGGGGAATTGGAAGTTCAGTTTAAAAATTTACAGGTGCCTCAACTAAAATACTTGGGTGTCTGGTGAGTAGATACAGATAAGGATTCCATCTATCACACACTGACAGAGTTAATACAAAAAATAAAAAAAATAGCTTGAATAAGTTTAAGCAATTAAACCATGAGTTAGATAAATGAGTGTGGATTCTCCACGGGTGTGTACTGCCGCATGTACTATATTATTGCCAGGCTTTTTGGATGCAATGGGAGGGACAACCATAGGGCAGATTAAAAAAAACAATAGATGACAGCTTTCTTTTGGAGGGGTTCCCCAAGTAGAGTTACATGGGAAAAGATAAAAAGGGAGGGGGGGGGGTTCAGTGGCCTATGAGCTCCTGATCTATACAAATACACAGAAGCATCCCAACGGCTTACACTGGAGTTCCAGAGGAACTTTGAAGAGTTGCTTCAGGAAATATGGAGAACGAGTTGGAAAGGAAAGCAAGAACATGTATGTCCTCATCTGGTTAGGCAGATGCTACTAATTACATGAGAAAGTGGAGGGAGGGGTTTGCGAACCTCTGAGCTTTATAGAATTCTGCAAGTGAATGAAGAGGCCTGCAGTACCTTACTCGTATGTTGACCCTAACATGTCCATACCACTGCCTCTAACCCCAACCCTGTACATTTCCTTCCAAAAAAAACTTTTACTAACAGTATCACTACACAAGGTAGCCACAGACATTAAACACATAAAAACATTCACGCACACAGCTAAACCTGTCCCCTTACATGGCCCTAACTCTAACCCTAAACACCAAACAATCTGATATACATTCCCATCCCCTAATATTTACCAACTTAACTCTTTCAGCAAAATGTGAATTTAGCAACAGGGATGTTAGGTAAAAAATTTTCATAAATGCAGTATACATATACAGTTCACTTAGTCGAGCAAATTAATTTTTTATATGCATATATATATAAACTTTCAGTGTGTATAGAAATCAAAGTCAAGACTCACTCTAGGCCTTCTGTGAATTTAACGCCTATTAATATAGGGTTATATGCCCTATTCCTAATTAGTTCCTCCAATACATTTTAAATAGCTGCAGCCTATCACCATATATAATTCTTATAGGAAGAGCATTCCATAATAGCCCACTTCTTATACAGAAGCTGTTTTTTCTCAGTTCCGTGTTAGCCTTAGACAGCTCCACAAATTCCCTTTTATTTCTTGTACTCTGGTGTGTGACTGTAGAATTCAGTACCCATGATTGTTGCCATTACCTTGTTGTCCTTGCATTTATAGATAAAATTAAATCACTTCTTACAAGCCTGTAACTAATCACAAACAAACATAGCTTCTGAAGTCTATTTTTGTAAGTCAAGTGCTTTACCTTAGTAATTTGTTTGATAAAATACCTTTGGATTCTGTCCAACTTGCTATCCTGAACGTTATTTTAACTAAATACAGCCATACAGTATTCAGTATTAGGTCTTACAACTGCCTCATATAATGGAAATAATGCTTCAGTGTCCCTGCTTGAAATGCTACAGAGTATATAATTGTTGACAATGTAGTTTTTTCCAAGATCTCCTACTGTTTCCTCTGTAGACACAAGAGGGTATTGCATGGGGATAACTTAGACTGACAACCAAAGTAAAGGATCTTAGATTTCTAAATATTAAAATTCACAGTATTTTGCCTTGGCCATGCCACAGTTTTATCCAAATGTCCTTTCAGTGTAGCTTTATCATTCATATTAGTAACAACCATCCTCCTTTGGTGTCATCTGCGAATTTACTAACCCATATGCCTTCCTGATATGGAAATTCAGACATAACAATTGCAAACAGTTTTAGCGCAAGCACTGACCCCTGAGGAACACCAACAGTTATAGGCTTAATGTCTGAGATAGCGTGTGCTACTTTGGCTCTACATGTTTACTCCTTCAACCAATTACCAATCCAGCTCCTGCTCAATCCATTGACATTAAGTTTAGTCATTGCAGTCAAAATATTTTAATGTGGTACTGCATGAAATGCTTTTGCCATGTCAAGGTAGAACACATCAACTGGTAAACCCTAATCTGTTGTTTCAGAAATTAACTGATGAGGGTTTATCAAATTTGATAATCAAGAACTTCATACAGCAAATCCACGCTATCTTACATCAAGATCTGTTTTTCCTCCACTTTGTTATCAGGTCACACAAAACACATTTAAAACTTTTTCTGTAATGCATGTAAGGCTAATAGGTTAATAATTATCCACTAATGTTGAATTTCCTCCTTTTGATATAGAGATAATAGGTTCATAGATTCATAGGTGTGTACTAGGCTAATGGCCCTGGAGCCTTTACAAGCCTAGCCCATAGGATTACCCTGGCATCGTGCCACCCAACCTTAGTTCCTAGTGTCTCTGTCAAGTATAATAATGTTGAGTATAATGTCGAGTAATAGCAACTGTTTTCCTAATTAATGGTACACATCCAATACTAATTGATCTCTGAAATAAGAACTTAAGACGTTGGGCTAAGCAGCCAATTTTTTTTAATTTTCTGAAGAAAAAATCCATTTAGTCCTGTATAGGGTTTAATGACGTGTGATGCTTTAATCTTTGCTTTGTCATTTATTTTTGGACAAAAGCCCAGACAGCAGCATTCTTGTTCTTGTTCTTCTTCTGTAGAATTTTATTTTCTAGACACCTCAGTAAATTTTTCAACAATTATGTTAAATAGTTGTTTAGGATTAGAGAGCAGAAATTCATTATTTTTTTTTAAACTAATATCAGATCTAGTGTCACCCATATACCCCTTCAGATACTTAAACAGAGCGCTTTTATTCATTATGTGATTGGCTAAGTTCAGTTCATATTTACTTTTAGTAGTTCATATTAGTTTTCTTAAACTTCCCTTAATTTGCTGATATCTTATTTGTTTCCCAAATGCATCAGAACCCTGTTATATACTTCCTTTAGATATATATTTTTTTCTTTTTCAGCTTGTCCAATTTCCTTGCCCACCACAGGCACTCTGTTTTAACATTTTTATCCCTATCATTATCTACCAAAGAGGGCATTTGTTCATAAAAAGTATCAGTAATCTGTAATATTTTTTCTTTGTCATCAGTTCTTCTCATGTCAATTTCTGCACATTTTTTATATAAGCGTATAGTCTGTACAATAGAATGCCTTCCTTGTATTACTTTCTTCCAGATACCCTTTCCTTTTAATAGTACTTATCTCACATGTGATACACAAATGATCAGAATCACAAAGTTCCATAACAGTTTTATCCTCTTTAACCCAGAAAACATCCAAAATATTCTTGTTTCTAGTAAGTCCCTAAACCTCTGAGTATATCCTTGTTACATACTAATTTTTTATGAAGTTAAATAGACCATTGCTTAATGTGTTACAACCCCAGTCTACATTAGGAGCTTTCAGGTCACTTACAATGGCATCATAACCATTCATAAAAACATTTAGCAGTTCCTCATTAAAGAACTCTATCTCAGGCCATAATTGGTTTGGTAGTGTATAAAACAAGGCAACATTCCAGTCTGACCTTTAACTTAATTGCCCTTTTCCTTATGATTTCATAATTTGCACAAGAAAATAGAAGGAATCCTTGGTGAATTTTCATGACATATAATTATGTACCACCCCACTTTTTTACTTCCTCTGTCTTTATGAAAACCATTGTAACCCAAATTTCTGTCACCATTGCAGTATCATAACCTTCACCTGCTATCCTTGCTTCCAACTCATTAAATTTATTTGAACACCTTGTATTAATTAGGAAGTATTTCAAATTATTCATATTTTCAGTTTTTATATATTCCCCTTTACTTGCTTTAATAAAAAAGAAGGATTAATTGTTCCTCTAATCCTACTCATCAAAAACCTATTCCCCTGTTGATTGTAATGGGTTTTATCATGACCAAAGAAACTGTGTTTCACAACCATATCCTCCCAGGTTGTAATTGTTGAAAGTAGTTTCTTCAAACATTCTTTTTTTATTCTTCTTCTTCTTCTTTCGGCTTAGGGGTCACCACAGCAGATCATCTGTCCGCTCATGTTTGGCAGTGGAGTTTTACGGTGTCGAGTTGCCAGCCCGGCGCCCAACCTTCCACAGAAGGCACACACATTCACACCTAGGGCCAAATTAGAGTGTCCAATCCACCTACTGCATGTCTTTGGGATGTGGGAGGAAACTGGAGCACCTGGAGAAAACCCACGCAACCACAGGGAGGACATACAGACTCCGCACAGAAGGCAACCCAGCCGAGAATCGAACCGGAGAACCTCTTGCTGTGAGGCAGCAACGCTAACTGCTGCACCACCGTGACCACCCAGGCATTCTTTTTTTATTATATTTGTAAATTGTCTTGCTATTTGTATGAAGCTGAAGTGTCTTCACAAAAATAAGTTTGAAACCTGGTAACCATTGGAAATATCGGAATCTGCTTCAGTGCTCTCAGTGCAAGCTTCAAGTGATTGATGGTTGAATAGCACTTCAGCAAAGCTGGGCAGAAAAATACCCATCTGGGGAAAACCTTCCACTTTAAATTTCTAAGGAAAATTTTATTTTTTTTTTTAGAGAAAAGTTTATGTTTAAGCTAGGAATTGCATTTTTAGATGTTGTCACTAAAAAGTTTCTTTAAAAGTTAATTTTTTGTCAAGTTTACTCATTTGGGGAAAACTGTTTTAGAATCATTTTTTGTGTAAACGTTTAGTATATTTGTATGGAAAATTATAGACAGGGCCATGGCCTTGTGGTTTTGAGGACTGTTACTTAATTTTTACCTCAAAACTGTAAAATTGCTATCAAGAGTTTCACCAGCTCTTCCATGCTGTCCTACCAGCTTATAAGGTGCTTTTCTTGATTAGAGCATGTTGCAGGCTTTCAGCTCTTCATTTCTTCCCCCCATATACAGAAGGTGAAAGTGTCACAGGAGGCTTTCTGTAGCCAAGCCAGCTTCCTCATTACCTCAGCAACTGATTACAAAATCAGGTATCTTGAACCACTTCTCATCTTCTCTCAGTCCCACTGGCATTGCTCCTCAAGAAGACACTAAGGTCTGAAAGTTAGGCATTTCCTCTGCAGCTATAAGGTTACCCTCTTTGGGCAAGGGAGAACCATGTTCACCAGTCTGAGAAGAAGTAGCAGATGATGCTTTACCGTGAAGCTGATCTAACATGCCTGATTCCAGGAGAAGAGACTTATCTTTGGGTCAGTGTTAGGATAGACAGGGAAGCTTATTTGGGATTTGCTAAGGGCTTATATCAAGCCTTTAATTATTTAAATCTTGATTCCTCACTCAGTTTTAAGAGAAAAAGATTTTCTTTTTCTGATACTGATTCCCAGTCAGAAGGACAGGAATTTTACTGGAATTGTATTTCTCCAGTGCCTACATTACAGGAAGGGGAATCTGATTCTAAAGAAAGTTTTTCTTCTGATTCTCCTCATGAAGAGTTTTTTTTTTTCCAGAAACTGTAGCCAGAATGAAAGAATTGTTTCTGCTGGAACATAGTGAAATTCTTGTATCCCAGCAAAAATATTATGAGTTATTACAACTAGTTTCCCCTCAGTGTGCAACTTTTCCTCCTGGTTTACCAGCATTAGAGGGTATTTTCTTTATAGCCTGCATTATGCATAGCAGTCCATCTCTTGCTCCTGAAATGACAGATTATACAAGGTTTAGACCCACAAATATCTGTGTTCTAATCCGGTATCAGACCCTGTGGTTATTTCTTTGACAAAACCATCTGCTGCCAAAACATCTTGTAAATGCTATATACTAAAAAATCCAGGAGCGCAGATGAATGGTCGGATCCCTATCATATGATAGAAACCTCATCTGACTGAAACCCTTTTCACTGAGACCATACGACTGAAATTTCAAAAGACTGAAATGTCACTTGACTGAAACCCATAATACTGAATTTCAACATACCAAATTTTAAACTGGACCATATAAAACCTGGCATTAGTATATATAGTTGGTGGGGTGGGGGGCATAGCCCCCTACCTTGTCTGGTTTTATATGGTCCAGTTTACAAATTAGTATGTTGAAATTCAGTATTATGGGTTTCAGTCAAGTGACTTTTTAGTCTTTTGAAAATTTAGTCTTGTGGTCTCAGTCAAATGAGTTTCAGTTGAATGAAGTTTCTATCATATGATAGGGATACGAATGGTCACGCCAAAAAGAACGAGTCCCAGTAACAGAATATATCAAAGGTGAGACCAAAAGGAAGCCAAATAAACAGATCAATAGACACTTTATTGTAGGACGCACTTTCACAGTACCATAACACTGCTTCTTCAAACTATAAAAAAACTCAATAAAACCGACATTTATATAGGTACAGTTAAACAGCATAGTCCAGTAAAAGCTACACAGTCATTAAAACATCAGCTTACATCACAATTAGAGGAATAGCTTTTAAAGAAATAGTCAGTATAAGCTATCCATAAGCAATCATTCAAAAACAAGTAACCAACAAAAATAAAAACATAACATTATAGATAAATAAAAACATAGATAATTTACTTCAAACTCCTAGCAGCTAAAATCAGTTTCAGGGAAACTTTATCATTAAGCCTCTTTCCACCCTTAAGCTAATAATCCATTTACTTTCTGCTGTCTCAGTCCTATTCAGAAAATCACCCCTTTGCTCAATGGGACTAATAAGCTGTATCACCATAAAATTAAAAGAGTGTGAAGATCCATGAAGGACAACATTCTTGGCCAAAGCATTAGTGCAGATACTATTTCTGATATTATAGACATGTTCCCTTAGCCTATCCTTAAGGCGCCTATCAGTGTTTCCAACATAAAATGAGTGGCACTCCATACAGCCAAATAGACCAGATGGGTCTATATTAGAACATCGACAAACCCATTAATCAAATGGCTTTGTACTTGAAAATGCTGGTAATAGAAGTGTGTTTTATGAGATTGCTGTACAGTGAAGATCAGAAAAATGGCCCTTTCCTCACTGTAGTTCGATATCGGAGTTGGTATATATAATTAGGGGAGTGGGGGTGCAGCCCCCACAAAAGTGAGTTCTTTACTGGCATTTTCGATTATTAAGCCATTCAATTAATGGCTTTGTTGATGTTCTAATATAGACCCGACCACATGACAAGTATCACATCCAGCCCGAACATTTAACTTGAATTCTTTCCCATATTAGGATGCACAAAGTTTCCAGCTATGTCAAGTAAATCACAGTAATTACATTTGCCACAAGGTATCATACCAGAGTCCCTATTGGGTATGTGTGTAGGCATGTCAAATTTAGGATAACATAAAAGCCTCTTAAGGTTATTTTTATTTTTATATGTGAAACCAGGTGTGTCACCCACTATCTCCCTGATATGTCATCCGTAGTTAATATATACCAGTATTTCTTATAAATATTTGTTTGTTTAACATTACTTGAGTAAAACAAGGGTATATAAAGTTTGGTTCTTGATTCATCTTTCTTACTACTAACTACATTGGCCATTTCAACCACTCTATGTGACAAATAAGGTATCCCATCATTCCCCCTTAACATAGGGACCTTGGATAGAATGGTATTTATATGTCTAGCATCATAGCCCCTTTCAATAAATTTCTCACTTAAGAGATCTAATTAATTAAAAAACATAGTGTTTTCAACATTTAACCTAGATGCTCTTGATGCTTGGCCTTTCAATATATTGTTAAATACGTGCATAGGATACATGCTTCTTCTGTGCAAATATGTGTTCCTGTGGCAATCTTTCCTAAAGGTTTCTGTAATAAAATCCCCCTTGGCATCCCTAATAACTTTAACATCAAGAAAATGTACCTATAAGGGTGAGCAAACCATGGTAAACCTTAAAGTAGTTCTAGTGTTCATATAATCAACTAGCATTTCAAGGTCATTAATTGTGCCTGTCCATACCATGAACAGGTCATCCACAAAATGCCTGTAAAAAGAAAGTCTCCTCCCATCTGACCATAACCATATTGGCATAGCTGTTGGCACTGGAGGTGCCCATAGCTATGCCATCCTTTTGTAAGTATATGGTTTGGCTAAATATAAAAATATTATTGTCAAGTACAACCTTCATAAGCAAACGTACTAAATCTATAAAACTTTTTCCATAGTCACTATGTAAAACCAAAACTTCCTCAACCATTTTAAGTCCTATATGGTTGGGAATAACATTAAAAAGTGATTGTACATTAAAAGTTACAAATAAACAGTTCTTGTTCTCAAGACTAAAGACAAAACTAGAACTTTCAGGTGTTCGGATCAACTGTACATTTCTTATGAAGGTAAGAAAAAGGGACAATCAGTGTCAAAAACAGACAGTCTTCAAATAGTTGTTTTATGCTATTGTTTTCTGACATTCTCATCATGATGAGTCACTTCCAGCTGGGTCAGGGCTCATTCTACTAGCCCACTGGCTTCTTTAGTGGCTTTTTGGCAAGGGGTGGACTCTAGAAACATTCTAAAGGCATCAACATGGTCCTCTGTGCATACCTTTACAAAACATTATTTTTCCTAGTCCAGTATAAGATTTGCTAGAAATATTCCCTGGGTCTTCTGGACTCTGACCCTTTTGTCTCCTCCCTTTTTTCAAAGCTCTGGTAATCTACCCATTTAGCATAAGAGATGTTACTGTGTACACACTCTTAAGACAGAAATAAAAGAGTTCTCCACACTGACTGGCACAGCTAAATGTTATTGCACATGATTTTTCCAAGTTTTGTTTTTCCAGCTATCCATTGTTTTTTCATTTCCTTCTGTTGCATCTTATTTTATATCCTTTACTGTAATTGCCATCTGCCTTCTTTAAAAGAAAAAAAGGAACAGTCCATCTCAACTGGCTAATCATGGATTAGAATTTCTACATATCTATATATTAAGCCATACTAAGAACATACATTAATTTTGCAATCTACTTTATTATTTAATGGAGTGACCTTTTTATTTTATTTTGTTTTACCTTTTATAGACATCAGTTAAAACTGGCATATGGCAGAATATCATCTGATTATTTTCTTGCACCTCATAAAGTCTGACGTTGAACACTTCCCAGAGCCTGTTGGAAGACTTATTCACCCCAGCTAACTACTTCCCTGCTTCCTTGGTTCAAAGTATTCATGTTTTTCCTCCTTGTAAAGTGAGGGTTTCATCCACTTAACAGTATAATCATTACGGGTGGAGTGGGTGAAAATAGAAAAAAGTCACTGCAGTGTATCTTTAGTTACATAATGTAATCATCAAATATGGGTATTGAACTGGAATTCTGAGCACACAGTAGTGTAATTGTTCCATTATTGGATAATAATTTTTTTTTTAGGATTAAGTGCTGATGCGCTTTTTTGCTAAGTGGTGTGGTAGATGGGAATACCCCTTTGACAGCTTTCTCTTATCAGCAGTTTAGTTTATTCATTTTTAAGCCTGGTAAGTGAGGTGGTCTGTCTCTGCCAAGCCTTGACCTTGGCAGATGCATTATATATTATCAGTTTTACATTCCCAATTAACAAGTACATTGTTGGGATGTAAGAATAAGCCAAAGTGCCTGAAGAAAATCCATGCAGATGTAGAGAGCCCTAGGGGCCAGCTTGGAATGAATGCTACTGCTTTGCTCTTGGTGAGAGAATGAGCAGAGGGGCACTGATTCCTGATGGTCTCTGGGCAGTGTATGGGACTTCACTAAGTAGTTAGGTTGCAGTTTTGGAGAGATCCTCTTTGTGGCTTTTGTGCAGCTTGGCTTTATGTTGCATCCAGCTGCTGTAGGTTTTATCCAGGGTATCTACCAACCGAAGATTATAAAAAGTGAACTGGACCAATCAACATCTGGGTTAATACTAATTCTCAGGAAGCAGCTTGGGATTAGTTCTAATATTTTTGCTTCTGGTAAGAGAAGAAGCAAACGATCATTAATTTTTAATTGTGTGCAGCTGTGTTGAGACTGGCATTGTTTCCAGTACCAGAGAATTAGCAGCCCGAGTCATAAACTGCAAACCTCATAAGCGTTGCTCACTATTCAACCCACATTAGTAATCAGCTAGAACCATGGATTTGCACTTTCTGACAATACTCCCTATTCAGCCCACATTAGTAATCAGCTAGAGCTACAGATTTGCACTTTCTGACCATCTCTGTAAAAAGCTTCATTGAAACAGGTATCCTGAGACAATATAGCATTTGTCTGTTTACTGACAACCACCTACTACTTAAACAAACTGACACAGTATGTGAGAGAGGTCGTTATATAATGCTATTGGAGGCAAAGCTCTCACAGAAAGCCATAACAAATAAGAGTGAGTTGAAAATCAAAGAATGGAAGTATAAGTTTCTTTTAAGCTGGTTTTATTGGCTGTTTTCTTAAATGTGATTAATCGATTGTCTTATTTAACATTGTATGTTTGGTTATGTTTTCATACTCCCTAGAAGACCTTGTGCTCAGGGCACAAAGAGTTGTGAATAAACAGCATATCCAGAGAATATTTGTTGCTTTGCATCTTTTATTTTTATTATTTATTTTGTAAACAAATAACAAGCAGGTTGTCAATACCAGATAGCACCACAACAAACCGTTCACACACAGCTCAGACCAAGCATATAGACCTACATATGCTGAGACTCTTAAATGTAACATACTTAAACCACAAAGGCCTCCTTAATGTAACCTAAGAAATAAATATCCCTAGCACCCACCATGAAACACATATCTAAAAGTCACACTGATTTAGTTCAAAAGCTTATAAGGCAAACTGCTACATATTCCAGTATCCTAGTCATTGTTGACTCCATAGTGAGATACACTGATGCACAACTCACTAGGCTGTGCAAGGAGAGGGTCACAGTCAGCTGCATATCAGGTGCCAAGATTCACTCCATAATGCATGGACTCAAGTCCTTGCACCACAAGTACACACAAGGCACGGTCAAGTGCATGTCTGCATAGAACACTTGAGACATACCTCTTTGGATGACATATAGAGACATGATGGAGCTCTTAGAATATATTTATGAGGTTGGTCTGAATCTAGCCTTGAGCAGCATTCTGCCATTACCAAGAATGATGCCACAAAGCAAACAAAAAATTACTGACTTCAACAACTGGCTTAACTTCTGTTGTCATTCTAACTGGAGAGTATATATATATATCAGCCTGGGAACAGATGGTAGAAAGTTCTAATTGCTTTGTTAGGGATGGCCTAGACCTATCCCCCCTTGACTTTCATATATTGGATAAATCCTTGTCCTACTCCATAATGTACCTTTAAGGCAATGTCAGTCTTCTAAGGCTTGTAGCATAGTAAAATAAAATCTGGATAACATAAAGTTATTGCTGCTCAACACTCTGAGCCTTAACAAAAGCCTCCACTCTTTTCAAGCACTCCTTACCCTGGAAAACAATGATATACGCATCATCAGAGAAACCTGGTTCAAGACCAGTAAGAGCACAGTATCAGCGCAGGCTTTCAATGCCTACCACATGTTCAGGCCCACCGCATTAGATGAAGGCAATAAATGTGATGGTGACTCCATATTCTTAAATAAAATTTCACCTACAGCCTTACTAGATAATATAATGACTTGGAACACCTCTGCATCCAACTTACTCTTAAAAAAAAAAAACCTCTTATCATATCATAGCTAACTATAGGACTTCCCTGTATGTCCCAGTCAGCCCATAACTCACACGCACATATCTAACCTGTATCAAACACCATTCTCCTAGGTGACTTCAATTACTCCTCCATTTACGGGGAGATTTATTCATCCTCAAACATATATGCCCAGAATTTTCTAGATTTCATCATTCCAAACTCTCTGGAACAGTCAGCACCCAACCAGGGATAATAAAATCCTGAACTTGGTCCTTTACCAATATTGGGCAGCTTAGCTCCCATCAATTGTTAACTTAGTTCCTTGTTAAATTGGACTACAATTCAGTCACATTCACCTTAAGACTGAAGCCAGAAGCATTTTGTAGCACCCCATATTCAGAGAATATGCCAAGGCTAAACTACTAAAACTGAAGCAATGATCTGGCTAAATTAAAAAGCCCTTTCCATCTTGATGACCCACTGCTTATGTGGAATCCTTTACTGTCGAATTCTCTGCACATGTAAATAGCTGTATAAATGCATGTGTTCCCCTTAGAAGTAAATACAATGCCACATTTAAAAATAACTCCCTGTGATGGAACCCTAATATACACAGGCTCTGTAATTAAAGAAAAAATAAACATTGCATGCAAAAATAAATGTAACTTTCAAAATGCTAGTAATGCTCTTGTTAAATGTAACAGGGAATTCCAGACATTGATCAAATCAAATAAAGCCAGATATGAGGTAAAAATAGAAGAATAACCACAAAGACATCTTTAACTATGTTAGAAATCTCAAAAACAATGCCCAGCACTGCACATAGCTAATAGCAAATGATATCACATACTGAGGCCCGAAGAACATTGCCAGTCTGCTAGCAAATACATTTAGTTCAGACTTCACCCCCTCTCCCCTCCTATATTTCTAGATCAGATATCTGCATCTACATCCCTCCTCAGTCTCCCAAGAACAAGTCCCCAAAGCACTATCCAAGGCAAGAACACAATATCTGTGGGGCTATATAACATTACCTACTTGTCAGACCCCTTATAGAGGTTATTCATTGTCAGCTTCCAAACAGGCTTCGTGTTGGATGAATGGATAACAGTGGTCATCCCCTTGCACAAAGGCAGGGTATCAATGGACCCAGATAACTATAGACCCATAAAGCCTGACTAGCCTTATCTATAAGGGTATGGAAAGTGTCGCTCTCCTACTTTGGACACAATGGAAGAGTTTTTATGGGTTCTGTTCAAACAGATTTATTATATACAAACACATCACGATAGAAGTTTACTGAATTTAACTTAAGTAACTTGTATACAAACTACCGTATTTCCCAGAAAATAAGACTGGGTTTTATACTCTTTCCCTCGCCAAAATATGGATTAGGGCTTATTATCAGGGGATGACGTATTTACACCCCCCCCCCCATACAACAGTCTACATTTATTAATTTATTCATGCACACAAATCGACATTTATTCATGTGCATAAAATGACATTTATTTGGTACTTTTCTGTTATTGGGCAACAGTTCTAAGTAATACGTTAACCGTTGTGTGTGAATTCTACATAAACAGTGCAAAAAACATTTCAGCTTCAGAATGTCAACACCTTGGCTTTCACAGTGCAATATTTCATACTTAACAGAAAGTGCAGAAAAATCTCAATACATGTGTATTGGAGGAGGGTAATAAATCTGAAAGCAGAAGCTATCCATTCTGTTGCCTCGATAATGGAAAAGTTATTCAAATACAGTCATGTCATCTTCTTCTGGAACATTGTCATAACTCTCAAACCCCTGAATTCCAGCCTGAATTTCGTGCAACTCCATTTCCTGTAGAACCATTGGCCCGAATCTGTCATGCCTAGCAATAGAGCTGTCCTTAAATGAGCACTGCTTGTCCAAGTAGCCTGCTCGTAGTGCATTGGCAACACAGCTGTCAGTGATTTTATCCCATGAAATTTTCACCCAAGTCATGACCTCTTGCAGGCTAGGCTTCACAAAGTTTCCATGCTGATTTCTCTCCATTTTATTTTCAGTGTAGTCATTGAGCTCCATGCGCAAATGATCTTTGAATGGCTTGTTTATTGCAATATCAAGAGTTTGGAGATAGGCAGTCATTCCTGCGGGAATCATTATTTGATCTGTTCTTCTTTGTGCAAGGAATTTCTTCATGTCTTTAGTGCGGTGAGTGCTGGCTGAATTCCAGACCAGCAGACCTCTTTCGCCACCTCGCAAAACAAGTGACAGCCTTACGTTGACTCACTTCCTTATAACTGCTTGTATGCACCAGGCTTTTTCAGTTTCAAGAATGTAAATGCCTGAAACATGTTCAATCTTATCTTTCTTGTCCTTACTAATGATTAAAGGTGGGGTTTTCTTTCCGTCTAGACGAATTGCCAAAATACAGGTAACATGTGCACTCTCATAACCAGTAGAGGGAATGTACATTGACGAGCCACCCCTCTGATCAATTGTTTGAGATGCTTGGCCCATAAACACTGCAGTTTCATCCATAGCAATCATGTTGGAGAGTTGGTATTTAGAAAAGTCGACGCCATCAACAAAGGACTTGAATGCAAGTGCGCGTTTAATAACTTCAGTATCTTCCAGCTTGAACAGTGTTGTTGATCTTCTTAGAGACGGTTCATATCACTGAAGGAAGCCATCAAGCCAATGTTGTGATGCTTTGAATTCTTCTGGGGATATTTCTAACTGTGGTCCCATTGCAAGGGTAAATGCTTGAAAATCAGCCCTGCACACAACCACAGCCTTTGCTCTCCTGTTAGCAATCCATTCACAGATGATGTCTTCCAGCTCAGGAAATAATGGTTGCCGATCTGATCCAAACTTGCACTTCCTAGCATTTCCCTTGTCGGCCTGTTGACTGAGGTTATCGTACGCTGCACACCATTTTCGGACCATTCAGAGATCTAACTTCTTCTATTTGCAGAAAGCCGTCAGATTCCTTTCTTGTGCTCGATGGAATAGCTCTTTCTTTTTGCACTCATCTTATCTGGGGGGGATTGAAGACTTACGAGACTGAAGTGGCAACACAAGATGGTGATGGTTAAGAAGACACAACCACAGCCATTCGTTATCAAGTGCTCATGCTTTACATGCGTTGTCTGTACTTTGACCAATCAAAGTACACCTGCCAGTGTTTATGGGCCAAGGATCTCAACTGTTAAGTGTGAGTGATGATTAGGGTTACAGTAAGAATCATGGAGGACTCCCAGGGAAAGAATCTTACGACTTTCTGCAAAGAGAAGAAGTTGGGTGTCCGAATGGTCCAAAAATGGTGAGCAGAGTACGATAGCCTCAGTCAACAGGTGTCAATAATATTATTTTATAATTCAACACATCCGTCGTGTGTTGTTGATGATCTTAACTGGGGCTTGTTTTTGGGGTAGGGCTTATATCATGACCACCCTGGAAAACCATGCTAGGCCTTATTCTCTGGTTATGTCTTATTTACGAAGAAATACGGTAACTACTACAATCATACATGCTCACTCTCTGGCTGCACTCTCAAAGTGGCACTAAGAGTAGCACATTCCCGGTATTTATATGTGCACATTCAGTTCTTGATATGCTTCTTAAAGATTACAGCACATACACAGCAAATACACTCTGATCTACAGAAAGGATCATTATGTAATTAATAAATAAGGCTGTAGGTAAGATACAAACTCTCAACTTAAGCATGTTTGGATTTGTCAGGAATAGATCTTCCCTACTTAACCTGGTCAATTTCTTCTAGAAGGTTACTGAAGTAGGACTCAGGGGGTTAGAATCAGTGAGACCACCTCCACAAAGTGTCTGGTTGCCAGTGGAGTCACCCAGGGCTCTGTGCTAGGCCCACTCCTGTTTGGCATCTACGTCTCGGATGTCAAAACCAATGTCAAAGGCATCTGACTAACCAGTTTTACACACGATTGCAAACTGAGAGCAGTCACTGAAGCACCCCAAGACAAGAACACCCTTCAGGAAAATCAAATACAGATAAAACATTGGTACCAAAGCCATGACTTAAAACTCAGTACCAAGAAATGTATTATAGTACCTTTTGGGAAGTCTGCCACCCCGGGTAACTGCATCATAATAAAATGCAGTTAAAAGTTGATTAACTAGCCAGGGATCTGGGAATTCATGTAGATAGTAGCCTATCCTTTGACAAACGTGTCCAAGGTAGTAAGAAAATCTGTCTATATTGCTCAACTTATAAGGAAGGGCATGACATCTAGGTCCAGACAGGTAATCATACCACTGTACTTGGCACTCATCAGACCCAACACTGAGTGTAATGCCTCCTTCAGTATGTACCAGATCAGATACATGCAGCAACTGAAACATCCGCAAAGGTTCCTTACGAAAAGAATACAAGGAGCGAACACTGTTCTGCACTGTTCGTCTCAAAGCTCTGTCTCTTTATTTGGTATCATACAGACTTCTGAGAGATGATCTTTGCCTGGCATACGTATCATCCCTGGACCCTGTTTTGATTAACTTTTTCCACATCCTCAAAACAAACAGCATCAGAACTACTAGATTAAAAGACCTTAGTTTTGCTTGTGACATAAATAGGACATGTTGGAAAGGCAGAAATGTTTCTCAGAGGTTTCCTATTCTCTGGAACAGGCACCGCAATCCATATGAAGCAAAATTCCCCCCATCCCTATTTAAGCGCAACTTGGACAAATGGATGGGTAATTGGAAATTCACCACAAGGAGAAGTAAAAATAAAGGCTTTATTGTGGCAACTCCATGTAGAATAACAAGTGTCTGCTTTTATATCAATGTATTTAAAGATATACACCTAGAAAAATAGACTGTTGCTGAACAGAACCACCAAGTCTAGCTTAATTCATTAAGGCCAGGTCTAAATAAAGCTCCTAGCCTGATAATCCAAGAGGATTCATTTTTATTTAATATATCATGCCAATCTGCTTTGGTAGTTCTGTGCATTTGAATTTTGTCTATTAATGTTGAAATTAAATTTGGCAGTAGTGTGTGTGATGGTATGCTTGTAAATGGCATTGGTAATTCTTTTATTTCTAATCTCACTTAAATGTTCACTTATGGGGTGTCTAAAGGGTCTTGACGTCTGTCCAACATAAAAAGATGAACAGGTGCAGGTAGCTAGATGGATTATCCAGTCGCTACTGCAATTACCAATAACTCTAATCTGATACACTTTAGAGGTATTGCAGCTAGTAAATTCCTTGGTTTTAAAAATGTGTGTACATGCGCTACAGTGACCATAAGGGACACAACCAACTAGTGTATCACCAAAGAGTGTTTTCTGCATAGGTGTAGGTGGATTGTGACGCTTGTAGTGAGTGAAATATGAATTAATAGTTCTACCTCTCCGGTAAGAAAATAAACACCTGTCTTGAAGAACCCCATTCAAGTGTTCATGTGCAAGTAGAATGTCCCAATGATTGTTAATGATGTCTCTGAATTTTGGGGTGTTATTGCCAAATGTTGTCACAAGTCTAACCGGTTGTGTTTCTTGTATTTTCTGTTGACTAGTAATGTTTTGGTATTCCAAAAGTTGGGATCTCTCAGTTTGTTTTACCTGGGTTACAACTCGGGAAATGTGATTTTTACTATAGCCTCTGGTTATCAGCCTATTTGTTAAATCTTGTTGACATTCTTGGTGGGTTTGTTCAGAAGAGCATATGCGTTTGATACGTAAATATTGGGACTTGGGGATGTTGTTGATGATGTGGCGGGGATGATGACTGGAAGCATGAAGTAAGGTATTGTATTTTGGAAATTTTCTATATACCCGAGTTTCCAGCGTATGATCTTCTTGTTGAGTAACAACTACATCCAAAAAAATGATTTGTTGATATTCAATGTTTAGTGTAAACTGAATATTCCATCTGTTATTGTTTAAATATCTAACAAATTCATGTGCATATGTTACATCTCCCCGCCACACCATCCAACAATCATTCAGATAGCGTCTCCAAATGTCTAACTCTTCTACAAACAAATTGTTGTTGGTGCCATAAATTAGCTGCTCTTCAAGAAACCCCATAAATAGGTCAGCATAAATGGGAGCAAATGATGCTCCCATAGACGTACCTCTGACCTGCCAATAAGACTTACCATAAAAATAGAAAATATTTTTGGTTAGCACATGTTCTGTTGTGGTAAGTAAAAAGTTGTTAAACCCAGGGGTATACATTTTAGATTTCTCTAGCCAGTATTGAATGGCCTGTAATCCTGCCCCATGTGGTATACTGGTATAAAGGGAGGTGACATCAAGTGTGCAGAGATACCAGTTAGATTTCAATTGTGTATCCTGAATGATGTTCAGAAATTCTGTAGTGTCTTTTAATCTAGACCTAACCATGGATAATAGTGCTATAAGTATTGAGTCAGGAAAGCCGATAGAGGTTCGGTTAAAGAACCCTTACCAGATACAATTGGCCTGCCTGGTGGACATGTAGGATTTTTATGTATCTTTGGGAGTAAATATAAGTACTGAGGGATTGGGTCTGCGACCTTAAGCTGTTTGCATGTTTGTTGATTAATGATGCCTTCCTCCATAGCCAAATCTAAGAAAGAATCAATATGTTTTT
The DNA here is from genome assembly GCF_019279795.1 of Protopterus annectens. Lineage (NCBI taxonomy): Eukaryota > Metazoa > Chordata > Ceratodontiformes > Protopteridae > Protopterus > Protopterus annectens. Next base: position 254,176,486 of record NC_056737.1, read on the forward strand.
TAAAATTTGGCATGGGATCAACAATCATATGTATATAAAAACGGGCATCAGATAGTTGTTTGTCTGCCTCAGCCTGATACATCTCCCAATCAATCACTACAATGCCACCTCCCTTGTCAGCTGGTAGAATGACTATATTATGATTGGAACTAAGTTCATTTAATGCCTGATGTTCTTGCTTAGTCAGATTATGTCTGGTTAGTTGATATTCTTGAGAAAAGTGTAAATCCTTCAGAACACATTCTTTAAATATAGCCACTCTATTAAAACATAATCAAAAGCAGCCATGAAACGTATAGCTGTAGAACATTAGAGCAATAAAAAATATATTAATACACAATTAAAGAGTGTAGATATCCAGAATGTCCATGCTGGATTACTTTTTTACAATATGGACTGATTTGGTAAAATCCATGCACTCTGTCTACCTTGCATGGCTTTTGGTTTGTTCTAATTGGAAATTCACCCCTGGTCCAACTTCTGTGTCTCTGATTGACAAAGGCAGTCAGCAAATCACCCCCAATAAATCAAGTATATATCAAATGTATGGGTCATATTTGGGTTGCACAGCTAGGATCATAAGGGCCCTAGCCTAATATACACCTATGAACCATAGTATGAGGGTATATTAGTACATATCACATACAAAGACCATGCAAAGGCATTCCGAGACTGAATCAGGTCCAGTGGGATCACTTATCTACCCCAGCTAACAATTTTAAAATAAAATAAACACCATCCCACACTCGGGTATTGTAGCTAAATCCCTATGTAACTCATTGGATAGCAAATTGACTCACAACTAGAACCCAGGAAATTAGTGTGGGCAGCTCTACCTCCTTCAAAACACCTGTCACTAATGGTGTACCCCATGGTTTGGTTCTTGGACCACTCCTCTTTGGCATTTACTTCCTGAGGTCAAAGCAAATGTTAAGGCTTTATAGCTGACCAAGTTTACAGATTACTGTAAATTCAGTGTCATTATAAACTCCTCAGAGTACACCATAATACTTTAAGAGGACCTTTCCCAGGCAAATAGCTGGTGTCAAAACCATAGACTAAATCTAAGTGCCAACAAATGTATAATTATAATCACATCCTTCATCAAGCATGACTTCCCTTGTAAGTGTCACACAGACAACACACACCTGAAAGTGGATCCCGTAGTCAGAAACAAACTGTACTTTGATCAGCATATATCCACTATTGTAAGGAGTCCTTTTTTATCATATAACTTATATCTAAAGATATGGTGTCTAAGACCAGGATTGTAATCATTTCACTGTTCTTGGCTCTCATCAGGCCAATCATTGAATATAATGCCTCATTCAGTATGCACCTGTCCAACACTTGTCACAACTGGAGTAACCACAATGCTTTTCACCAAGAATAATCAGGGACTTAAGTCACAAAAACTATGCAGACCATCTCATAGCCTTTTCCCTCTTCTCAGTATCATGTAGGCTACTAAGAGATGACTTCTGCCTCATATACTGAGCCTCAACAGCATTCTATCAGACCTATTATACATTCTCAAGTCCAGTGGTAGTGTAAATACCCGCTCAAAGGATTTCAATCTCTTTTGCAACGTAAATAGAATATGTTGGAGGGACAGGTATGTATCACAGAGAATATCTCTTCTGTGGAATCATCTTCCACTCCATTTAAAGTGAATTACTTTTCTTACTCTATTCAAATGTAATTTGGACAAAATGGATGGTAAAAGGTAAATTCACTCCCCTCTCCCCATTTAGTAGCCATGTCCTTCATGGACAGGGGCAACAAGTAAATATCCTAACATATCCTAGCTCTGCATTCCTCTGAGTTATTGACATGAAAAACATGAGGGCCTAGGAATGTAAATCTAGGTTTCTTAATACCCTGTAGATCAGTAGCCTAGTAAGTTCCTGTAAGCATACAGGGAACATACAAACTCCGCATAAACAATGGAAAAGAGGTCAATACTGAGATACAGACCCAGGAGCTGTAAGGCAGGGAGCTTAACCAGTAACCCACCATCTCATGCCTCTATCATTACAGTAACATTTGGGTTCAGCACCACAACAAGTATGCACGAATACTGGGGCCATTGTTAGGATTTTGCACCTTGGCTCCTCGTTTGTTATTAGTCCACTGGTATGCTGTAAACAGAGGCAGCTGAGCAAGGCGGGAAGTTTCTCTCCCTCACTCCAACTATTTGAAAAACTGAGAGCCCCAGAGATAACCTCCAAAGGGGAGCCCTGAAAATAAGTCTGTAGCTGTCAAAAATAAATAGGACGTTTACCAAAGTTAAATGTAAATGAAAACATAAGGAAAAAATCAGATTCCCCTTGTATGCGTCTCATATTCTTTTGGTTTTACAAACAAGATGTGAGTATTCCGTTCAAACATTAGTAATTACTAAGCACTGTTGTAAAATAACATGATTTGCTGTAATTTCCTGGTCTTTGTGTACTGCATATTTTCATGAATTCAGTTTTGTCTCTACATTAACAATTTAGTATGCAGCTTGTTCATGAGTATATTTTATTTAATGGCTGGATAACTAAATTTCAGATCTGTGTCCTCCCAACAGATGTGTGTGTGTGTATAAGACAGACAATTCTCTTTTGCACAGAGTTCCTACTATGTAATCAGTAGAACAGTTTCCTTTAATAGCTCAACAGAACTGAGCTCTGATATTATTGCCACAAAGATAGCAATCTCCTGAAAACATAGAGGGTGAATACTTGGCAAAATGTTCAAGGTACAGAATGTAGGCTGAACTCTGCTGAAACAGCAGCCTTAAGCTCTGTGAAAGAGCTACATCACAGCTTAATGGAAAGGTCCCTGCTGTGAAGGAAATGTAGGGGAACTGGCAGAGTTCTGCCACATCTGCTCCCTGCTGCTAATAAGCTTTAACCTGCTTCCTTATTATTATGCTTACTGTTTAGTTTTTGCATTCCCAAAATGCATTCTGCAGCCAGGACACATGAAAGGGTGTATGCCTTGTACCGTCTGGCTGCTTAAAAATTAAAAACTATTGGCAAGGGAGCACAGAAGCCTTAATGAGCAGGAATGTAACCTTCATAATGTGGCTCTAGGGGTTCAGCCACAGACACGTAGGTGGAAAGGTTGAGGTTAGGCAGTACGGTTGCAAGGGGCACTCTCAAAGTTTTCAGCACCTTGGAATGAATACCATCATCTGTGATCATTATTCCCAGTTCTATTACTCTCTTTAATGAAATGCATGCAGTTGAGCTAAAGTGTGATCTTATGGACTTTTTGGACTTTTAGTCATATTAAGGCAGTCTCTGAAATGCAAGACTGAAACAGTTCTTATTCTTTAATTGGCAGTAAATATAATTTGTCAACAAAAACCTTTAAAAAAAAAGAAAATTTCAAGGTGAGATGAAAAAACACTTATATGCCTTGCCAGCGCATTGACCTCAGGTTCTTTCTGTGTGTTGCTACAAAAAACTTTCCTGGATAACCTACATTTAGCAGCTTTATGTTTAATCGGTATCAAGCAGTAGCCCTTTACTATAAGTGGCACCCCTGAATATTGAAAGCAGGTTGGGAGTTCTGTTCGTAGGAGATGTTAATCTAAGGTTGTTCTTGCAGTTGCTTAGGTTGGTATTTCAGACCTTGCTGTAAATCAAAAGTATCTTATTGATAAATTTTCTATGCATACCTATTTGTGTTTTTTTCTCACTAAAAATAAAATATTTTAAAAAGTATTTGATATTCAGTGTTAGTTATTCTGACAGTTATGTTAATGCTTAATGCAAACTTGAGATGAGTCTGAAATTTGAAAATGTTGTCAAGCTCTCCCATGCTTGCTCTGTATTTTTAAATGAATGATTAAATACGCTTAAAAATATCAGCATGGGCAGATAACTTATTACCTTTATGTGTAACAGGGTAAATAAAAACATAATGTTTGTAAATGTGAACTTGTTATTATAACTTGATTATTTCTTTATAAATGTATGTTTGCTTATGTCATAAGTGATAACTTAATAAAAGTGATTTTTTTTAAGTTTAGTAACAATAATAAGATACTCTTTATTTGCATCATAAAAATGGAAGCGAAAATTGTGAATTTCACACCAATAGTAAACAGGGAAGTGATTGTCCTGCAACAGAATATAGCAAATATACTTGCAGAAAAAAATTGTGAAGACTTCACAAGAAGTAAAGAAACATATTAGAGCCTTATAGAAACAAGGGTAAACATCCTTTATATAGCTATAGGCGTAATAACTACTACCACAAGTTAAAAACGGAGGTTCCATGAAGACAGTAAACATGCTTGTTTTTTCCTGCACAGAGTCAGGGAAACCCTAACTACATTCTCTGCCAGTATTGATAAATAAGTTATCATGTGGGCATTTCCCTGACCTATGACACCAGAGTGCAGTGGTACCAGTTCACAGAGCAAGGGTTTCATTAGAGCCAAGCAACAGACTGACCAGTATTCTATGTAAACTCATGAAAAGAGTTATAATGGAGCGTATCCCAAATGACACAGTGGACGTTCTTCAGTGAAATATGGAATGGTATGGATTTGTTAAGGAAAGATGTTGCCTTTTAAATCTAGTTGCATTCTTTGAAGAGGTATCAGAAGCATTTGATGGAAGGCTGACATTTCATACTGCTTATCTTGATCTTGCTAAGTTATTTAACACTATACCACATAGGAGAATAATGGACAAATAATAGCCTTAAATATCAGGTCACATATGTACTTCAGTAGATGAAACACTGGTTAAGCAACAGGACATAAGTTAAGGTAGCAAGTTATCTGTCTGTATCGACAAGGGTTTACTAGTGGTGTTCCACAGGTCTCTACTGGAGCCACTTATTTTTGGGCTATTTTTCTCAGGCATATAATGTCAGAAATGGACTGTGGATTACCAGATATCCTGCTGACAGCATACTCAGAAACATAACTACTTCAGTAAGTGATGTGAAATTCTTCAGGATGATCTTTAAAAAAACACACCTGGTATAGTAATAATACCCTCATGTTTAATGTCAATAAAGGCAACATTTTGAGATTTGGTAAAAAAATACATAAATTATGATTATAAAATGGCTGAATCATAAAAAGACACCATCTTTAAAAAAATAGGTACAGCATGTAACTATCAGAGTTAAGAAAGCATATTCTGAAGCCTATCTAATTGTGAAGGGCAGATTGAGTCACTCTGTGGAGATCATTGTGCCACTTTTTAACCTCCCAAAATTATGAGACATAAGTAGTGAAAAATAAAAAGAGAACAGCAAATGTTGAAAATCACTGTACTCCCCTTAAATTGTTTTTGCAGGGGAGCACCCCTGATTTGGGGTGTACCACCACACTCCTGTTACTTGTTTGTTTAGTTATTGATATTTGATTACCAGGAAAGTCCGACTGGGTAGAAGCCCATTTTCAGTGGAGGCCTGGGGAGAATAGCTCCAAATTATTGCAAAACATTTTAAGCACAATAATTTTACAATCTTCAAAAATAAAACAAAAATATCTGCAGTTTAAATAATTATAACAAATTAGACATAATATAAAAACATTGCTCATATATCAATACAAGTTGTATGCCACTCATTTAATATTTAGAGCAATTTTAGAAAGTTCGTAGAGAAATTAAAGGTTAAGTAGTCTAATACAAATAGGAATTACAATATGAAGTGATGAAAAAACAGGCTTATGCTATATTTAGAGAGAAAGTCAGGGAAGGGAATTAGCAGTAATGAAGTATGTGAACAAGGGAGAGTAAAGATGTCTAAGGAATGAAAAGGTACTTATTCACATTTAGGGATATACTTTATCCTGGTTTTGTGCAAGAACAGAGACAGATTTTAACTAGGAAGTCTTTCAGAGTGGTTTTGAAAGATGGAAGGGAGTGTGTAGACCTGATGGATACAGGTAAGGAGTTCCAAGCCTTAGTAACTTTGTACGAGTACAAACAATGCCCAGCAGATTTGCTAGGTTTGTAGACAGACAGCAGTTTTTGGTCACTAGATTGTAATGACATACTGGGAACATAGCTGTGTAGAATATTTTTTTAGTGCTGGACAGGTGGATGGATGTTGGATAATTTTATAGGTGGTAAGCAGTTGTGTATATGTTAGTTGATGTTGCAGTTCTAACCAATTAAGGCTTTTCAGTGCTATACAGTAATGGGTTCTAAAACTGGTATGTGCTGCAAATTTAGCAGCTTTGTTATAGCATTGTTTAAGTTTTAATTGTTATGAAGCCCGGAGGTTAGTAAGGATGGGAGTACCATATAGAAGAGTGAGGAGGAGATAAGTAGTGGCAAGTAGAGTTTAGTTGCGTCGGTGAGAAAGTTTTTGGCTCTTTAAAAGATCCCTAGTTTCTGATGAGATTTTCTTATGAAATTTTGTACATGCAGTTTGAATGTAAGATTATCATCCACTATTACTCCTAATAGTTTGCTATGAGAAGTTACTTCAATGGTTGTATTATCAAGGGAGAGGACTTCCATTTTTTTATGGGGGGATTTGGGGGGATAGTACTTTGGTCTTTTTTGGGTTGAGCATGAGTTGTGAGTTACAAAGCCATGTTTCAGTGGCTGTTAAAGCTTTCTGAGTAATTGTTTAGAGGTGTACCATGTAATCAGATGTGCAAATGAGAATGGAATCATCTGCGTATTTTATTACGGTGGCCTGTTGTGTGAAAGTGTAGAAGGTGTTAGTGAAAATGTTAAAGATTAGGGGACCAAGGACAGAGCCTTTTTGTACACTGATGGTGACTGGGGGGGGTGAGCGTGGAGTGCCATTTTACTGACGGATACCTATTGGATAGGTGGCTTTTCAACCACAGAAGGGTGTGCTGAGAGGCCTAGTGAGGACATTTGAAGCAGAAGTTTGCTGTGACAAACTGTGTTGAAAACTTTAGACATGTCTAGAAATAAGGAAGAGACAAGTTTGCCATTATCTTTAGCCTCATTGACAGTATCTGTATAAGTTAGATGGGCAGTGCCAGTACTATGTGAAAGATGGAAGCCATGTTGTGTAGGGGATAGAGTTCTTCCTACAGGAGACAGTCTAGCAATTGTTTATGAATACATTTATTCAAGTATTCTGGTGAGGGGAGATAAGATTGCTATAGGCCTAACGCTATTAATGTCTATTGAATTTCCTCCTTTGTGCAGAGGAATAATGTGTGACTTTTTTCAGAGAGAGAGAGAGGGAATGTGGGCTTCCTGGCTGCTGTTTTTAGGTATTCGCTTGGAAGGTCATCAGCTGAAGAAGAGAGCTGTGTTTAAGTTTATTTGAGAGTAGTTTTATATAGGATGTGGGCATAGTTTTGAAGGTGGATGTGGTGATGTGTGGCTCTTGGGCAGGGTTGGGATTAGATGTTGAGGAATCCTTGGTTAGAGATGCTACACTGTTTATAAAATAAGAGTTGAACTGTATTGCAGTTTTGAGTGGTGAATTACCAGGAGATGGGTTTGGGTTGAATTTTTGGCCGGAATGCAAGATTTCTTTAATGGATGTCCAACATTTTTAGGGTTATGTTTAGTGTTATTCTGAAAGTTATTATAGTATAGTTTTTTTGTCATGATTTATTTGCTTTTTAGTATGACTGCGGAGCATTCTGAGGTTTTCCAGACATCGAGGTGTTTTATATTTTTGCCATTCTTTCCATGCTTTTTCTCTATCCTACATTAGCATCCTACTCTTTTAGTTTTCAGTCTCTTCCTTCTAGGAGGTGAAAGGCTATTAATATATTTAGAAAAGTTGTACTGAATTCAGTTACAGCATCGTCTAAGGGGAGGATTTTTAGGAAGTTCCAGTTAATAGATGATAGTGTAGTAAAAGTAAAGAAAGAAAAAGCCCTGTTCCTGAGTGATAGAACAAATACACAGTAGTCCAATCAAAATTTAAAAACATAGACAATTCGTAAACCACTGGGGCTAAATGATTATATATCACTGAAACCAGTCTTAAAAAGTAGGAAACATGAAGAAAGTAACATGAAGCAGTTGTGTTAGACTCCCTCTTTGTTATATATATATTTATATTTTTAGACATATACTTTTAGAAATATACATTGTAATATATAATACATTTTATTGTGATTACATATGTTTTTTAGATAGGGTGGGAGAACATGTTATTGAATTGTAACTAAGCTGCCTTTAAACTGCTTTTGAATTGTCTATGTTTTTAAATTGTCTATCTCTTTAAGCTTGGAAAGCATTTGCACTTTTCTTGATTTGATTGGATGATTTTATATGACATGTATTTTAAAATGGGTGTGAGTTTTTAAGAATTCATTTTGGTCTGAGAAAGCAACCAGGACAGGTTGTGAAAGCGCTTACCCTTGTAATAAAGTTTCCGTGGAATCTCATTTGGACTTTATTTGGATTTCTACTTGGATTTGAGCTCCTTTGTGGTGGTTCAGTGTTTGGAACATATTTTTACTTTTGTTTTGAGATGATAATGTAGTGATGAACCTTTCTGGGTTTAACTTTGAAAAGTTACATGTTGTTTTATAAATATACTCTTTAACTGGATGTGTGAGATGTCTAGTTGTATAGGCTGGGTGATGATCACTGAGAGAGTCTGACATTGTACCTGTGATGGAGTATTTGCTAGGGTCTGACACTAAGATCCAGTCTAATAGAGAATTTTATGTTTTGTTATAATGTGTGGGGCTATTAATTAGTTGTGTGAAGCCATATAAGTTCATGCTAAATGTAGTGGAGTTATGTCCAACTAAATGACATTCACACGACTTAGTAATATTTTTTCTTGTGGAAATGTTATGGATATTCAAAGTAGGATATCTTCCAGTATAGCTGTATTGTCGCCAGGAGGGATATAAAGGACAGTAATACATATTTTTTTATAATTATTTTGAGAAAAGCAATAAGAAGCTCTGCTGAACTCCATTTTGGTGTTGGTTTGCTGATAGGGGAAATGTGGTAGATACTGGGAAATATTAAAGCAATGCCACCACCTTTCCTCTTTGTACAGTCATTACGGATGATATTTTAGCCAGGAGGTATAACTTCAGAGTCGTTTATGCTGGGTTTAAGCCAAGTTTCAGTTACAGCAAGAACATCAGGCTTAGATTGGGTAATACATTCATGTAGTTCATCAGTTTTATTTCTTATACCTCTAACATTTATTGCAGCTAAAATTAGATCACCAGAGTTGGAGATTGATTGGCTGTTGTTGGGTTACAGAAGTGTGTGTGAGAGAATTATCTTTATGTTCATTGTGATAGGCGTGGCCAGGATTAGGGTGTATATCTCCTCCTAGAAGGATTTTAGTATATTGGGAAATTGAGCAAACTTGTGTTTTGGAGAGGATTCTTGCAATTAATTTTGCTTTGGTTTCAGTTGAAGTGCAATTAACCAGCCTATATTTGGAATAAAGGTGAGGGGCAATATTAAATAGGTTTGGTGCAATGTGTTGAGAGTGTAAAGTGGAAGTCTGGATAAGTGGTTGGGACAGAGTTGGAGAGATCTTGTGAGATATTATTGAGTCATGGTAAGATGAAAGTTGGCACAGTAGGAGGTGAAGAATAGAGAGTAAGCTGGAGAGTAGCATAATTAAGTACAGGAATCTGTATTTCATAGATATCAGGTGATGGAGAAGTAACAATGAAGAATTAAACAAGAAGTTGCAGCAGAACAGTAGGAGATTTAGTGATGGTGGATTCTGAAAACTGAAAGAGGATAGGTAAGGGGAGAAGCATTTTCTACAAAAGAAGAGAGGTAGGTTATCCTGGTATCTTCTCGATTGCAAGGAATAGAAGGATATTAAAGGCTAGGGTATAATGACATAGTCAACATAAGAAGAAATGAGGGTTTATTTGGGAAAAGAAAAATATACAATGTGGAATAGATAGGTACTTTTAAAGAGGGCTGAGATTATAAATAGATATACTACAAAGCAGTATGGGAGGGAGAAAGAGAGAGCAATCAGTTTATAGCCAGAACAAAGCAATTAACAAAGAGATGCAAGTAAAACAGGTTGTTTGTCATTTCATGAGACTAAATAACTGGCATATGCAGTGTAGTTTACTGGTCAAGCAAAAGGGGACAGTGGCCAACTTAGAGGTCCTTAGAGTACACAGACTATTTCAAAGAGACTTTCAATCACAGAGCAGGCATGTATTTAACTGACTAAAAGTAATACACAGCCAGGTTCTCCATGATAAATATGCTTTTATTAAACACTGACAAAATGCTCTGTAAATTTGTAGATGTAGGGTCTTGTGGCAGAGCTCCTGTAATATCGAGGTCAGATGTAGTGACTGCAGGCTATTAAACACTGATAAAATTTTCAGTAAACTTCTAGATGCAGGCCTTGTGGCAGAGCTCCTGTGATATCGAGGTCAGATGTAGTGACTGCAGGCAAGACTGAAGGAAGATAGTGACCGAGTGTAAGACTAAGTGTAATTTGTTCATACTAGCTTAACATTTAGGTGCAATAACATGTCATTTAAATCAATACCAAATTATATTATTCCCATTCTGTGAAGCACGCACAATTTAAAAAATACTCCTGATCATCTCACGTAGTGCTTCACCCACACTACTACATTTCTGCATCCCACAGGGTAGTTTTATCCTTTACTGTGACCAGGAGGCACTGGCAGCCTGTTCCAAATGGTATACAAGAATACTATCTCTACAGCATGTTTTGGAAGTAATTGTTGAATTTGTTCTTTTCCTCCTGAATTAGAACAACCGTAGAGGGGATTATATGAGAAAGGAGTGGGGGGTATAGATAGAGTATGAGGAGTTTGTTTTGTTCTGCAAACTTCAAGGAAATGTTCCTTTCCATAAAACAGGGCTGGGGCAACTGTCATATCCATTTTAGGAGCTCGCCTATTGCTGAAGTCTGTGTCTCAGCCATGTTTTCATATCATCTCTGCACACTTTTAAAAAGTAGTATACCCTGGATTTGTACTCTGTAGGTCAGGGCTGCAGTGCAGGTCATTCTGTCTCCTCGTTTCCTTTAGTCTGCTTATTTGTCTCCTCCTAGTCCCATATTGGGAAACTGCTTAGGAATCTGTCACATTCTTAGGACCCACATCAGAAGCTTTGTCAAAGTAAAGTAGAACATTTGAGTAATAAGTCACAATATGTGCCAAGAACAATTTATGAAGAGGGACCCATGCTACCCTTCCCTTTCTGTTTCCCTTTGAGTACTATAACTTCTGTAGGATTTTATATCTCACTGTATAGTCAAATTGTAAGGAACTTTAGCAAGAAGTTTTATGCTGTAATAAATCTTATTGAAATGTGTGTTTCTTTGTAGACATGTCATCTGAATTGACTGGGCAGGTGGGGAAAACTGGGCACTATGTTGAAAAGCTATGCAGAGGAATGCAGATATGGTCCATGGGATGTGTGGCTGTTGGCATTATAGCTACAGGAATTCTTTAATCACATGCTGAACCATTGAAAAAAAAAAGAGACACTGTCACTGGGCTTATTTTAGAAGGCAATGCTGAAGATATGTGACTATGGTGAGAACTCACATATCAGCACTACGTTGTGTATTTGAAGTTCCCCCCCCAAAAAAAACACACACCTTTTTCTGGCTGTTTCAGGTGCCTCTGACACTGATATCTTCAAGACCTGAAGCCTGACTGTTGGGCAAAGAAGAACATATTCCAGGTCTGGCAGGTTTATATATACCTCTTTAACCTACCCCCCAGTGGCTGTAGGACATATGAGGATAGCAGACTGACTGCTTCCAGATTTGTTGTTCACATCACCATTGATATCTCCCAACCACTTCCTTCTAGTCGCGAGTATCCTTATTGCAGTAATCCATGTCTCAATCCAGTTGACAAAAGAGAAAATAAATGAAAGTAAGGTTAGTTGCCAAACAGCACAGAAAATACCCACTGCCCAGCACTAGCCTTATAAAATTTGGCTGGTTGCCAGTCATTACATTTTCCTTACCATCTGGAACTCAGACTTTTATTTAAATCTGGGTTACTGGTATCCCTTCATCTCTGCCACTGACCCAGGATTATAAGCCATTTCCAAAGTATCAGAATACTGACGCTGGTAAATAGCACTTTTTTTTTTGCTAAGCTTCCAGTATCTCTCTAACTTAAAACTGATTTTCTTCACTATTATAAGTATTTTTGACTTTCATTCCATATTTATCATAGATTAAAGAGTTCTTTACCAAAGTATCACTACTTATTTATCCAACCTAAGTCAGATATACAGAGAAAAGATGCTGTAATGATTTAAAATGTAAAGTAAAATGGAAAATCTACATTTTTATTCATGAGATGACACAGGAGTGTCTTTATATTTGTTCAATAGATATTACTCTCTTCACCTTGGGTTTAGCATGGTGTCCTTTAGGCTTAAATGAACAAGATATTTTCCCTTAAATGCTAGGCTCTCATGTTTTTTTTCTTTTTCTAAATGTTTGTATCACTTAAAGGGCAATCCACATTGACAAAGGTAGAATTCGTCTCAGAGAGACACTTTGCAGTGCTAATATAACACGCAACCCTTAGCAGCTTAATAACAACTCTTGACATATCTAATGACACTGAAAGCAAACAACACTGTGAAATTTTACTGAGACTGAAGTGAAGCCAATTTAAGGAAAATTATACCTAGGTTTGTTCTTTACCTTAAAACAGCAATGCCATAGCAATTCATACTTGTTTTCTTGCAGAATTAGAAATTCACTAATGCTTAATCTATAAGCAACTGAGGCTTTTGTGTAAGCAGTTCACCCAGGCCAAACATCGATGTTTTTCCTGTTAAAAAAAAATGCCTGTCAGTAACTATCTGAGAGAAGTCTGAAATAAAGAGCTTGGAACCCTATCATTATTGGTCTCTCTCCAAGTTGAGAATGAGTGGATGAAAATTGAACATGTGAATTGAAAGCAGGGTGAGTGTTATGGCCTTATCGACTGCTGGTAAAATGACTGCTTTAACTTGCCTATTACTTTTCCATTCAGAGGTTAGCTTGTATACATTATCACCAGCGTAAAGCGCAGTGTAAGCACTTTGGTAAAGAAGAAAATAGAAAATGAGCTCAGGGTTTCTTCTGCTTGCAAACAAACTGGTTGTCTTTTTTTTCTTCTTTTTCTAGCTCAGTTTTACAGTGTGGTTTCTGTTTTGGAAGAAAGGGACAGTATACATGACCCTTATAAATTGAAATTCACATTTGTTTTCTGACTGAGTAATTGTTAATGTATAGTCCTGCATGTTTTTATTATTTCTGATTACTGAACAGCTTTGCAAAAAGGTGTTTTTTTATGAGCATCACCGGCATCTATTCTCCTGATAAAAAGAAATTGTATTGCATATACTTTCTTCCAACCTGTCTTTGCTGTTTTCTTGAGATGTATTATGTTTGCCTTGATTTTTTTCAGCACCTAACTTTGGAAAGATTGTGGTTGGAGCATCACTGTTGTTTAATAGTTGCCTATATTTGAGCTTTGTTTATGAATATATTCCTAGTCCACACACTGTCTATATATATATATATATATATATATATATATATATATTGAAAGATATCTCATTTCTTGCCACAAGATTAAAAACGAATGATTTTCTCTTCGATGTAGGTTAAGCAGTTGTTTATTTTGCTTGAATCAGTGATTTTTTTGTGGCCTTTCAGTGTAGACAGTAATATTAACAGGTGCACAAGAATTTGAAATTGAACCTGGCCCATCAAAATGTTACTGGATAAGGTCACTTTGGGGAACAGGGGATGTGAAGCAGGTAAATGAAATGTAATTTTATTTAAAATGCAAATCTATACAAGTCTGCTAAGGTAGGGATATGACTCACATGGAGAAATGCTCACTTCTGCACCTTTTGCCAGAAGTGGAATTTAATATCTTGTCAGATGACACCATCTGTTGTATTTGCTAACATGTCAACCATTAATACCTTATACAAAGAAGCCTGCAAACTGAAAAATTAAACTGATATTTTGAGAAAAGAATCATACTGCAGCATAGCAGAATTGTAATATAACAGTGCCCCATCATGATTTTATTTTATATATATGTTAATTAGGTGATCCCACTAGATACAAGCAACTCTTTTCAGGGACAACCCAGGACCACTCTCTGGTTAAATGCCTTCCTTAGAGTCACACAGCAGGCAAATAGTGGTAAAAGGAATCAAACCCTGTAGCTTTAGTTACAGAAACCAGCTCATTAACAGTTCGGAGCCTTAATCCTCTGCACTAAATGCCAGATGTATCCGTCTGAACTACCGTTACTGCACTAATACAAGTGTGTGCAGTACCATAGCAATTTGTACTTGTTTTCTTGCAGAATTAGAAATGAACTAATGTTTAATCTGTAAGCAAGTGAGGCTTTTGTGTAAGCAGTTCACCCAGCAAAACATCTATGTCTTTTCTGTTTTTATTTTAAATTCTTTGCCCTCTGATATTTCCACTGTGAGTGTCAGTAAATCTGAGTACTTTAGGCCGATACAGTTTATTTCCTTTCTAGCATGCTTTGATGGGCATTCACAGTGGATACATGCACAGAGGGGAGCTCTCTCTTCTCCTGTCCTTAGTGAGATTACTTCAGCCAGTCTGTCACTGAACCATTTTTATTTAATTGCTTAAGTCTTAGCACTGTACAGAGTAAAAATTGAATTATGTTAAATAAAGATTAATGATTTGTAGTAAGAAGTGTTAATTAAATATGACAGAAACTGTGACAGTATAGAAAACATATTAAAATATGTAAGGTAAGTAGCTAAACAATAAAAAGTGCATCTATGAATTAGCAATATGCATGTGATGTTTTTATATAAAACAGTCAAGCCCAGTACAGGAGTGAATTAATTATGTCAGTTGTGATGCCATTAGAAACCATAATATTCAAAACCAAGCAAAAATGTACACCAAATAATGAATGACAACATTGTAGTTTCTTTGGCAGGTAAGTGAAATCATGATTCTGCTGCATTACCCATAGGTGTGTATTTGTCTGCCTATCTGTGTGCATGTGCATTGCATCCTACAAAGGTCTGACATTCTTTCCATCACCGATTCTCTGCCTTGCTTGCCAAAATAGGCTCTGGCTCCCCAGTGAACCTGAATAGGTTAAAATGGGTATCGGTGAATGAATGAATAATAATAAACAAAATAAATGTGAAAATATAAATAAAATCAAAATAACTCAAGTAGTAGTAAAATACTTATTTCATAATTGTCATTTAAAAGTTCAGAGTAAACAAAAATATATCCAAAACTAAATGTGAACACCATTTTCAGTGCATTCTTCAGACACACTCCAGCAGAAACAAGTACATGGCATTTCACAGGATTGATCTTGAGAACAGTGTAGTGGTTGGCCTAGAAATTTACAAAGGAGAAAAGTGCTTCTGGTCTGATAAATGACGTGTGCATATCAGGGAACTCTGGAACTCCAGAAAGCAGAATTTTAAAGTAGGGAACACACAGATTCCTGCATAATAGCTGCTACAGCAAAGCCAAAAACTCCTTTCAATCAAAGCTCTGGCTTGCTGACAAAAATTCAAGAATTATTCTGTCATTTTAGCAGGAGCTGAAAACTCTTTATAATAATGTGAGGACACCTCACCACTAATGACTGAATATATCATCCCCATAAACAAGTACAGCTATCATCAGGCACTGTGCTTTTCTTTTCGTAACCCACTAGTTGCAAGTGCATCTAGCATGACCCAAATATAATGTCTGGTTAAAAGGACCTGTTCAGAGTCACAGAGTAAGCAAATGGATTACCATACCAATTCTATCCTTAAATTTCTGAGTTCATTGTTTTCTTTCCCAATGGCCTTAAATACAACGCAAATAGCAAAGAGAAAAGATGACACCCCTTCTTGGTTCCTCTGTTTAGTTACAACCTGTGTAAGAGGAACCCCCACTTTAATTTTTGCCTCCGTTTCCTCATATATCCCCCTAATTAACCTTATTATTGTATCAGAGGATGCAAATGCTTCCATTGCCCTACTCATAAAATTGCAGCTTACTCTGTTGAATGCTTTCTGTGCATCAAGACCCACCTGCAGCAGTGGTATTTTCTTACATTCTGCTTCCCTCAGGATCAAAATTGTTCTATTAATGTTGTCAAATGTTTGCATCCCCTCCACAAAACCATATTGATCCATATGTATCAATTTTGTAAACATCATTGCCATTGTTGTAACTACTATGGACACATACACTTTATGATCATAGTTTAAAATTGAAATGGGTCTATATGAAGCTGGTTCTGATGGGTGTTTACTGTCTTTTGGTTTTACAGCCACACAGCATTCTTTCAGGATGTTGATGCTTCCCCTCCTTTTAAACCTTCCAGTTCTTTATCATTTTTTTTCTTCCCTCCTAGCTTCCAAACTTCGAGAGGAATACCATCTATTCCTGGAGAATTTCCTGAAGAATGATTATACGTCACCATTTCTATCTCATCTCCTCCTATCTTCATCTACCTTTAACCTTAGCATACTTAAGTCTTCCATAAATACTTCCATTTGGGCTCTTTCTTGAATTCCACATTTCTCTGCGTTATGCAGTTTTTCATAAAATTTCAAAAATATCTCTTATTACCGATACAGGATCTCTGGTTAATTTCTTGTTATAGGCTACCTACGTTTTCATTGTGCTAAAAGTTTTTGTTTTCTGGATTTTTTATCAAAAAACAGTTGCTCTACAGCAGTCTTTCTAATCTCATGCACATTATCCAGATACTCCCTTATTTTCTCTTTTGCACTGTCCAGTTGTGCCTCCTCTTGTTCTGTGAGATTAGCCTTATTCTGCAATACTTTAACTTTGTCATTCCCTCTAAATAATTCTTGTTACTTCTTAATCATATCTCTTTTTTGTTTATTTCCACCCTATTTTAAACTTCACTTTTATTTTATCGTACTCGCTAGGAAGAAATGTCTATCTTCTCTAATAACTCTAGAATAATTTCCGCTACCCATTCCTTAAATTCCTCTTTTTAACCAATAGACGGGGAAGTGTCAGTGTGTCATTTTTACTTAATTACCATATTTAATCTTAGTTGTTATTGGTACACGATCTGAGCTAGTTATTGGATGTGTGTCGAAACTTTCAATTAAATGCTCATGTTCCTGTGAAATATAATTTATGTGTAGTCTAGCCCAGTTATTGTACCCTAGGGAATAATATGCAAAATCTCTATGAGTTTCAACTACTGAATTCACATATTCCATACCAAATATTTTCATAGATTTCTTCAAAAATCTTTCCTTTTTTGTTATATTTTCCTTCTGGGTCCCCAAGATACATCCTCTCTGTTGCAAATCAAGTTCCAATCCCCATCTATAAGTAATACTCCCTGCTGAAAGCTGAATATTTCTCCCAAAATATTCTTAAGCACCATAACAGCAGTTTTAGGTGGAATATAAGTACATGCCAGCATAAACGTCCTCCCTTACCAGTAGCCCCTTACTACCACAAATCCACCATTGTTATCTTTTTTTCCTGCTTCTATCGCTATTGGAGCTCCTCTAGCAATTATTATAAGTATCCCCCTTTCCCTTTGTCCCTGATATTCTACTGAATATCCAAGAAAACTCATTTTAAACCCATCCAAAACCAAATCTGTGCTCATTGGGTCAGATCAAAAGCTTTGTCCATTTCCATCTAACTTCGTCATTTATGGTCACCTCCATAACCCATTACAAACCACGTCATTCTTCAAATTTCTAGGCCTATGGCTATGCCAAGGCCTGACCTTCCAACTTTACCTTAGTTTATTGTTAGTGTTCAGAAAAGCCTACTTTGTATATGGAAGTCTCACACTTCTTCTTCTTCCCAGAAGTCAGACCAGCTATAGGTAAAGTAATTCTCTCGTCCCATTTAGAATGCTGGCTTCCTATACTAGCCTCAGCCTCAAAGAAATTATTTAGCAAACTACAAAACAGCTTCTAACAAAATATATCAAATTATGTTCCATTCCTCAAGAAGTGGACATTACTAGTCAGTCTTAAGCAAACTAAATGGCTCCCAGTCCAACACAGTCTGACAATTCTAATAGGCTTCCTGCTTTATAAACTACTGAACTTAAGTTGCTTCTCCTACCTTGCTGGTAGATTTATAGTATGGGAAAGAGCCTTAAGTCTTAGACTACAACCTAAAAATGTTCCCTCGTACCATACCCCCTACATCTGCAAACAGTGCATGAACCACAATTTGTTTGTCTAATCCCCTGGATCTGGGTGGCCATGCTTCCTTCCATCAAAGAAATACCTCTTTATGTTAAATTCAGACAAGAACTGTTGCAGCATCTGACTAAAATAGCTGCATGCCAGTAATGAACATCTTAAACAGTATAATTGCTTCCTATTAGTCTTTACAATTCCTTTAATGATTTCCACCAAATTTCCTATCAGTTTCCTGAAGCTCTCACTAATCTAACCTTTCACTCTGTTTTCTCTCCCCTCTCCCTGTTGCCCCTTCAAGCTTTAGTTACAAATCACACACAGGTTCTTCCTCAACCATACTGTGCTACCTATCAGTCTGTTAGTAACAGTAAGATGGAGAGATGTACATTAAACAGGTCTACTTTGACCCACCGAATTTACATTTCTCCGAAAGGCAATTCCGCAAGTCCATTTTTGCGAAAGTGCATTTATCCGAAAATGGACTTTTGCAGAAAACCTGTTCACCAAACAGCATCCGAGCTTGTTGTAGATCATGGCACAGTGAGGGTAAGGGAATATTCCCTTTTCCCCACTGTAGTGCAATCTTGGAGTTAGAATATATAAGTAGCGGTGGTGTGGGGGCATAGGGGGGCTTGCTCCCCTGCATAAATGTGTTTAGTGTTTTTTTTCTTTTGCTGTTCTATGAACAGGTTTTTCGGGGAAGTGCATTTTCAAATAAATGCACTTTTGCAAAAATGGACTTATGGAATTGCCTTTTGAAGAAATGTAAATTTGGTGGGTTAAAGTAGACCCACATTAAACATATTATACCTCCCTATAGACTAACTCTTTGATAAAAGAATAAGTTGCTCTACGGAACGGTTATGCTTTCTTTTTTTTGTCCTTGTGCATTTATTCTTCTGTAACCTTGTTGATCTGAAGTTGTTGACTTCATTTGATCTTCAACCTATGGGTTCCCAGATCCGGCATGGATCCAACACAGCCGCATATCCAACATCTGATCCAAGCTCAAAGTTCCTCCTCTACCCATAATGCCCCTTCTCCTTCCTCCCATCAGATCTTGCTTGCCGCGCTCAAGTCCGCATCTCAATCCGTGCTCTATGCTAAAAACTTTGGGTAAATGACTTTATTATTCCTGTAGCTCCATTATTTCTACTATACTTTTCCCTTTTTTTGTTTTTCTACCTCCCTGCATGCTCTCTCATCGGTTAAAACAACAAAAAAAAACCTCTTTTCTTTTCTGTCTCTCGCGTGTGTGTTCTCTGTGTGAGTGTGTGTTAGGCCGTGTGGTTGGGAGTATGTCTGAACACCCAAACCAGGCTTCCGAAAATGCACAGAGTGTGGCCACAAGCTCTCTCCAGCTGTGCATTGAATGTCTTGGGACAGCCCATTTGGACACCTCCTGTTTCATCTGTGCCGGGTTTAATCCCCGGGCACTGATGGACAGGTGAAATAAGCTAATTTTGAGGTGCCTTCTTCCCCCTCCTACCACTGGAGCACAGGCCTCTTCTGCCCCGGCTTTTACCTCTGTCTCTGCCCCAGCCTCTGGGACTCAAACTCCTGCCAAGAGGTCTGGGGATGTAGACAAATCAGCCAAGTCTAAGGACAGGGCCAGGAAGCAATCCCAGGAATGCACAGCTTCAGTGGGTCCTCCGACTAAAGTTAGGTTGACTCCAAGGATGGAGTCTCCTCAGCTCTGTTCCACTCGGTTCTATCCGGAGCCGGAGGAGCTTCAGACCTGGTTGATGGAGCAGGCCTCCCCTCACCATCCCTCTTGGCTGGTGTTGGTGGGCTACTGTTTTCGCTCTACTCACAGCCTTTCTGAAGCAAAGATGGATAGGATGATGCAGAAGTTTATCCGCACCCAGATACAGTTGGGAGTCCTGCCTGTCCCCTTTCCCTCCAGAGCCGAGGGCATGCAATCGGTGTTCATCCCTATTGCTCCTTCTCAAAAATGACCTCCAGTTTTGGAGCCCTTGGATCCAAGGATACTTAGCGTAGAGGGGTCGTCTCCAATGGCACCTTGTACCTGGACGTCAACTATAGCCATGAGCAGGTTGGATCCGACTAGCTTGGATCCTTCTGGTTCTTGGAGCCATAGCCTCGGTGCCGGATCTGAGGGGATGGCGTTGGCTCCGAGCCTTTTGGAGGAAAGCCTTCCCTTTGGTATCTTGGCGCCTGGGGTTTCGGCTCTGGCTCCCCCTTTGAGTCAGAGGGTTTTGGCTCCGACTATTGTTCCTTCTCAGGAGGTCCATTCCCCTTCGTTTTTCAATGTGGTGGAGAGGGTCCTCTCGAGTCCATTGAGACCTTGACAATCTCGTCTTTGGAGTCTGTCTTGGCTTCCTCTGTTTCTGGTGCGGACCCGGCCATTCTACCATCTCAGGGACAGCCTGCTACCTCTTTGGCCCAGGTTGCTCCTTTTGGGAACAGCAAGACGTTAGTGAGTCCTCCCGAGAGACACCCACTAAGGAGGTCCCTCGCAAACGTACATGCAAAAGGAGGCACCTGGACTCCCCTCCTGAGTCCCTCATAGAAGACACAGATTTGAAGGAAGGGGAAGGTTCCCCTGGTCACCCCCCCGAAGATGTCTCCTTTGGAGACATCATGGAAATCCTATGCCAGCATGGGTGATGGTCTGCCCAAAACCTAACTAGGACAAATCAATGTTCCTGGAGACATTTGGCACAGGACCCTCTACTTCTTGGGTGTCCTCTTCCTTTGGTGGATCTTATCACATCTCAGGAGTGGAAAGAAACGGACATCGTGGAGCCCATTCCCAAATGCCCTGACTTGGTATTGAGCCCCCTTTCGGACAGTACCCATTGGACTAAGGGATCCCCGGTTGATGCCATGGTGGTGGCAGCTGCCACTAAGAAGGAGCTCGCTCAGGAGAACTCCACAGTTCACCCTCCTGACCAAGAGTTTAGGACAATGGACCATTTTGGGAAGCAGGTGTATGCTTCAGCAACCTTTTCTGTGCATGTGCTGAATTATATGGCACATGTGATTAGGCTGCAGCGAGACCTGGTCAAAGAGGTCACTGAGTCTACCCCTGGGTCCATGTCGGTGGAGGACAAGAAAGTGTTCTCCTCTCGAATGGCCACCCTGACTTCTATCGCCAACACCTCTATGCGTCTCCTCTCTCATGCTACCGAGGGCCCCGCTAGAACTGCCGGTACAGGTGTTGCCATCAGGCACCACACCTAGCTCTGGTTCTCTGCCTTTTTGGAACCATTCAAGGCATCCTTTATGAATGCCCCTTAAGACAATTCCTCCCTTTTTGGGAAGTCAGTTTGTGACACCTTAGTCCAGAGTGAGAAAGACGGGAAGACTCTGTCTGCTATCGGGATCCACTTTTCCGCCCCTCAACGAACCTTCTCAAGGAATCAGCAAGGGGCCAAGAAGATGTGGTTCTGAAAATCTCAGAGCTATTCTCAGGACACTCAGGACTCTCCTTCCCCCAGGGGCAGAGGGGGATTTGATAGATGCTGCCCTAGAAGCAGAGGGGGTCTGAGGAATCAAGGGTCTTGTGAGCCTTTCTCATAGAGACCCACGCAGCAACCCTGAAAATCGTTGGGTGTTGCAAATTATATCCAGAGGCTATTCAGTTCCCTTTTTCATGTCACCCCATCCACCCAGACACCTTCCAGACATTCCACCTGCACAAAGGGAGGATGCAGCAGTGGAAATTACAAAGCCGCTAGAAAAGTGAGTCATCCAACCCGTCCCCCAGATCAGTCCAGGTGAGGCATTTATTCCATGTTCTTTTTGGTGCCAAAGAAGATGGGGGACTTGAGACCCATTCTGGATCTCCTCACCTTGAACCTATCTGTAGCCAAGACAAAATTCCGGATGGTCACCCATCTGTCTATCCTGCCCTTCCTGCAGGAGAGCGATTGGATGTGTTCGATTGACCTCCAGGATGTGTACTACCATATCAAAATGGGCAGGTGCTCTCAGAGGTTCCTCCACTTCTGGCTGGGGGCCAGTCATTATCAGTTCAGAGTGCTACCCTTTTGTCTCATCATACCCCCCAGGATGTTCAACAAAGTGATGGCAGTGGTAGCGACTCACCTGAGACTCTAGGGTATACAGGTCTTCCCCTACCTAGACGATTGGCTCCTCACTGCCCCTTCCAGGAATCAGCTCAATCAAGGGAGGGATTCCCTTCTTCTCTTAGCCCAGCAGTTGGGCATTACCATCAATCTCAACAAGTCATCTCTGGCCCCGGTTCAAGTGTTAGATTTCATTGGCGTTCGATTGGACACAATTCAAACCAAAGTCTTTCTTACTTTGGACAGGATTCAGTCGCTGAAGCTACACGTCCTTTGCATTCTCCAAGCTCAGTCACCGACAACGAAAATGGTATTAAGGGCATTGGGGTCCATGGTGGCCACTATCAGTCTTTTGCCCATGGCACGTTTTCACATGCTGGTTCTTCAGTGGATCCTCGTGGTCCAGTGGTCCATGTTATATCTCCCTTTTTCTCATCCTGTTTGAGTCTCCTGTGCATGCAGGGACTCTCTTCTGTGGTGGATTCATTCACCAGATCTGGCTGTAAGTTGCTTCTTTCTTCTACCCTCTCCCCCAACCACAATGACTACGGATGCCTCCCTGCTAGAGTGGTGGGGGGGCACTGCTCGGGAAACACAGTCCAAGGTACGTGGTCCCCCTACGAGATCAGAGTGCATAGCAACATCCTGGAGATGAGGGCGGTGCTTCTAGCATTGCAGCCTTTCCATGCCCATCTTCCCCCAGGGGCGATTGCTATCCAGACAGGCAATATGTCTGCAGTCAGCAAACAGGGGGGGGGACCAGGTCTTACCCTCTATGTTATGAAGCCATGAGAGTGTGGGAGGGTGTGATCTCCACTGGCCATTTTCTGGTGGCAATGCACATTCCGAGGAGGTCCAGCATTCTAGCGGACAGGCTCAGCAGGTCTATTCTGATGCCTTAAGAGTGGTCTCTAAATCCTTCCATAGCAAAACAGATCTTTCTCAAGTGGGGTCAGCCTTGCTGCGATCTCTTCACCTCTCCTTCCAATGTGAAATTCAGAGAGTTCTTCGCTGTGAACCCTCCACCAGGGGAAGTCCCCAAAGATGCTCTGATTCATGCTTATTGGCAAACAAAGGGTACAGCAATGGGAGCTTCATTTGCCCCAATTTATGCTGATTTGTTCATGGCGTTTGTTGAAAAGCACATAATTTACAACAGCCACAACAACATCTATCTTGAATACATTGATATTTGGAGACGTTATTTGGACGATTGCTGGATGGTATGGAAAGGAGAGAGATCCATCAGTTATCTGATTTTCTAATGTAGCTTAATGACAATAAATGGGGCCTTCAGTTTACAGTGCATTATGATGTCAATACTATCACTTTTTTGGATGTACTGATAAACAGGCTACCAGATCATACATTGAGCACTGAGGTATTCTGAAAGTATCCTGAATACAACACCATCCTCCATGCTTCCAGCTTTCACCTACCACATATTGCTAGGAATACTCCTAAATCTCAATTCATCAGAATGAAGCATATATGTTCTGATGAATCTTCTTTTCAGGATGAGAGAAAAGATCTTACCAACAGGTTTAGATCCAGGGGTTACAAGATGGAGCATGTTCTGCAAGCCAGCAATTTGGTTGATACACTCAAGAGCCTTCTTGAAGACATTGGAGCCTTCCTGAAGACATTGGAGGATATGAATGTATCACAAAATACCATCATACTGGGAGACTTCAACTACCCAAACATAGATTGGGTACATTATTCTAGCCCTAATACCCTAGCCCAAAGGTTCCTGGAATTCATAAATTCAAATGCACTGGAACAACTAGTCACCTCTCCCACTAGGGGAGATAATATACTAGACCTGATCATCACAAACATGGGGTCAAAATGCTCCACACCAGAAGTATACCCCTCACTAGTGAGATCTGACCACAAACTAATCACCCTGGGTATACATATCCCACCTTCACCCCCAGCACAAAAGACCACAGTGAAAAACTTCTCAAAAGCAGACGTCACTCTTCTTAAGACTGAGATGGTATCCTTTAAGCCCACTGTGCCAGGGGATACCACATCCCACAATGCCGAATCCTTCACAAATGCCTTCTATGGACATCTCCAAGAATGCATGGATCATGCAATCCCAAACAAATCCAAGTCCCTCTCCACCAAAAGCAAGCGTCCTGTCTGGTGGACCTCAGCCATAAACAAATTGTATAACAAAAGAAGGAAGCTACTGCACGTCAGAGCGAATTCCCATGAAGGGAAGACATCTCTGATCATCATTAGCAGAAAACTACGTTCTCTCATAAAAACATCCAAGGCAAACTTTGAGAGAAAAATCGCCAAGGACACTAAAGATAACCACAAAACCTTCTTCAGCTATGTTAGAAACCTGGGCGGAAACCCTCAGATATGCTCAGAGTTGGTTCACAACAACAAAAAATACACTGAACCCACAGATATTGCTAACATTTTGGCTGACAGGTTCAGTGCAAATTTTTCGCCTCCCTCACCCCCTAAAGAGGAAATACTTATCCCAGCTGAATGTAATCTCCCTGTCATCTCAGATGTCCAAGTGAGAGCCACCCTAAACAAAGCAAAAAACACAGCATCAATGGGACCTGACGGTATCCCGGGGTGCGTGTTACGTGAACTCCAAGAGGAGATAAACCCACACATAAAAATGCTATTTAACCTTAGCCTTACTTCGGGATATGTACCTGAACACTGGCATACAGCAACAGTGGTCCCACTCCACAAGGGGGGTGCCTCTACAGACCCTGGAAACTACCGCCCCATAAGCTTGACTAGCCTGGTCTGCAAAGCTATGGAAAGAATCATTATGGAACTCATAAACAGAGACATAGGGAACCTACAGACGCTTGACCCCACCCCAGTTCGGCTTTGTAAAAGGCAGATCCTGCCTTTTAAACCTGGTTGACTTTTTCGAAACGGTCACTAGAGCCATTGATGAGGGCAAAGCAGTCCATACAGCATACCTGGACTTGGCTAAGGCCTTCGACACAATACCCTACTCAGGCATCATAGATAAGCTAAACAGCTTAAAAGTAAACCCTTATGTCACTAGATGGGTTGCAAACTGGCTAAAAGACAGAACCCATAAAGTTAAAATCGCTGGAGCAATGTCTGACTCAAAGCCAGTCACAAGTGGTGTCCCACACGGATCTGTCCTGGGACCCCTCTTGTTCGGCATTTATTTCTCAGATGTTAAAGCAAACATGGGAGGGCTGTGGCTGACAAAGTTAGCAGATGACTGCAAACTAGGCGCCATAGTCGATACACCAGCAGATACACACATCCTACGAAAAGGCCTCACTGAAACGGACAACTGGTGCCGTAGTCACGGCCTTAAACTAAATGGCAAAAAATGTGTAGTCATCCATTTTGGAAAAAAACAAAGTGCCCACAAATTATCACATAGACAGCAACCCACTGAGTATGGAAAAAGTAATCAGAGATCTAGGGACCCAAGTAGACAGCGACCTCTCATTTGACACCCACGTTGCCAAAGTGGTTAGAAAAACATTCTACCTTGCACACCTCATCATGAAGGGTTTCACATCCAGATCCAAGGATGTCATTGTACCCCTATATTCCTCCCTCATCAGACCCATGATTGAGTACAATGCCCCATTTGGTATGTACCTCACCCGGCACTTACAACAGCTGAAGAGACCACAAAAGTACCTCACCAAAAGGATCAAGGGTCTCCAACATATGTCTTATTCTGCCAGACAAAAGAAACTTCAGCTCTATTCAGTAGCATACCGGCTGCTCAGAGGTGATCTCTGCCTGACGTACAAGGCCATGTCCAACCAGGATCTGATGGACATGCTCCACCTCAAAAAATCCAAATCCATCAGGACCACGAGAGCTAAAGACTTAAACCTCGGCACAAGTATGAATAGGACATGCTGGAGGGATAGATTCATAACCCAAAGGCTTCCCATGCTTTGGAACAGGATCCCAGTTTGTATTAGGCAGAGCCCCTCACTGACTCTCTTCAAGAGAAATCTTGATGAGTGGATGGGAGATCGTAAGTTTACCCCAGGGGTCACATCTGTGTCACTGCTAGACAGGGGCACAGTAAACTAATTCTGTTATATAAGGGACCTTCACTGTGTCACTACTAGACAGAGGCACAGTATTCTTGATTTATTCTGTACATTTTTGTACCATTTCATGGGGTGGCAAAAGTCACATCACTATGGCTAGGCTTACAAATGCCCCAGGGCAGATAGCCTAGTACTATACTATGAAACTATGAAACTATGATTTGTTATGTTATAAGGAGCACAATACCACTTTATCACAACCCATTAGGTTTGTTACTACCTATGCCAGGAATTCAGACACTCTTATCTACAGTATACACAGACACTGGAACATCCTACAGTGTGACCCTGAACTGGCAAACATCATACCAGGCAGATGTCTTTTTTCATTTCAAAAAGGCAAAAACTTAGGTGGCTGCTTCAGTCATTACAAGCATTCTCATGACAACAGGCAGTCACAACTATTACAGACTACCCTTACAGGGGAACTTTTGACTGGTTGTTTTCCATGCGGTCATTGTACAAATTGTGATAAAGTGAGCAAATCAAAACAATTTACTAGTAGGAATCCTGCTACAGTTTATGATGTTAATTTTTTGCAAACTGCAGTACTGATTGGTTGGTCTATTTGGTTACGTGCACTTTTGGATCCTTCTACATTGGGCAAACTTCACGTCCTCTTAGAATCAGAATTTCTGAACATGTAAGCAATATCAAAAATAAAAAGGTAAACAATGCTTTATATAAACATCATCTGTTGCACAAAACTGCAAAATTCTCTTTTATGGAAATTGATGTTATAAAAGGTAACAAACTCAACAAAACAGGTTGGCACTCTATTTTAAATTCCAAAGAAAAAAAGTGGATTGTCAAATTAGGTGGATTATTCCCACCTGGTTTAAATGAACAATTCTAGTTTGAACCAATAAACTGTTTGCAGCATGTATTTAAACAGCAACATCTGATTATGTGACTTTACACTGAAGAAGGCTGTGGTTTTTGCTCCAGCTGAAACCAGTCTGGTTGTTTGCTGTTTTTATGTTTTTTATTATTACAGAATAAATTCCTTTCAGGCAACAGTTTGCTGGCTCACTGGATGTTTTTCTCAAATTCTGTGATGAGCTGTGCAATTGCTCTCGCGCAGGAGGTTTGATTTTGATATCTCCCTTTTTCTCATCCTGTTTGAGTCTCCTGTGCATGCAGGGACTCTCTTCTGTGGTGGATTCATTCACCGGATCTGGCTCGAAGTTGCTTCTTTCTTCTACCCTCTCCCCCAACCACAGTGACTACAGATGCCTCCCTGCTAGAGTGGGAGGGGCACTGCTCGGGAAACAGAGTCCAAGGCACGTGGTCCCCCTACGAGATCAGAGTGCATATCAACATCCTGGAGATGAGGGTGGTGCTTCTAGCATTGCAGCCTCTCCATGCCCATCTTCCCCCAGGGGCGATTGCTATCCAGACAGGCAATATGTTTGCGGTCAGCAAACAGGGGTGGAACCAGGTCTTGCCCTCTATGTTATGAAGCCATGAGAGTGTGGGAGGGTGTGATCTCCTCTGGCCATTTTCTGGTGGCAACGCACATTCCGAGGAGGTCCAGCATTCTAGCGGACAGGCTCAGCAGGTCTATTCTGATGCCTTACGAGTGGTCTCTAAATCCTTCCATAGCGAAACAGATCTTTCTCAAGTGGGGTCAGCCTTGCTGCGATCTCTTCATCTCTCCTTCCAATGTGAAATTCAGAGAGTTCTTCGCTGTGAACCCTCCACCAGGGGAAGTCCCCAAAGACGCTCTGATTCATGCTTGGCCCCCTCCCCCGGTCTTCTATATGCATATCCTCCTCTTCCCTTGATTCCAAAATTCCTTCAGAAAGCTCCCAGGCTGGGGAGCATAGTTAACCTCATTGCCCCATTCTGGCCTTGTCAGGTCTGGTTCCCCTCTCTGTTGTTTAATTTGGTGGCTTCACCATGGACGTTGAATCCAGTTCTGGATCTTATTTCTCATCCGTTAGGGATTCCCCATCCAGACCTGGACAGTCTGAAGCTTACTGCTTGGCTGCTCCAGTTCCCCTGAGAGTTAGGTCTCCTGGCTTATCTTCACCTGTCAAAAGGATTCTGGTGGTGGCTCGTAAGTCTTCCACCAGAAAGGTGTACTCCAGCAAATGGAAACATTTTTTGATGTGGTCCTTGCAGCATGCCCTGGATCCCTTCGCTGCCCCTGTCTCAGTGGTTTTGGAATTTTTGGCATGGTACCAGTTCCTTCTACAGTCAAGGTCCAACTTGCAGAAATTTCTAAATTTCATGTTGGTGGTAATATGGCTTCATTAGCATCCTCTAAGCTTTACAAAGCCTTCTTAAAAGGCACTTTTCTTCTTCTTTGTCCCCCGGTGAAGGTCCCAACACAGCAGTGGGATCTTACGTTAGTACTGCAAGCTCTAATTTCATCCCCTTTTGAGCCTGCAGCCTCTGTGGATCTGCAGTTTTTGTCCTGGAAGACTGCCATCTTGGTTGCCATTACATCTGCCAGGAGGGTATCGGAGCTTCAAGCGTTGGCGGTCAAGCCCCCTTATATGATTTTTCATAAGGACAGGGTATCCTTGCGTACTAACCCATCTTTTCTCCCTAAGGTACCTTCGAAGTTCAGTATTAATCAGGTGATTAATCTCCAATTTTCAAAACAAGGGAGAATATAAATTGCACTTCTTGGATGTGCACAGACAGTTATATTTTTATCTGCACAGGACTAAATCCTTTCACAAGTTTGACCAGCTTTTCATTTCCTACTCTAAACCCTTTTTGGAGAAACCAGTATCTAAAGTCACCATCACCCATTGGATTTCCCAGTATATTATTCTAGCATACTCTGTTAGGGGGTTATCCCCACCAGGTCATGTGAAGGCACATTCCACCAGATCTATGGCTACTTCAGCGGCTTTTTGGTCCAGAGTTTCATTAGATGATATCTGATGTGCGGCCACTTGGGTTTCATCTCATACTTTCATATCGCATTATAAGTTGCAGATCATATCTAGGAACAGGGCATCCTTTGGCTCCGCCATGCTCCAGGATTTCCTTCCATGAGGGCCTCCCAGGTGTTTAGTAGCTAAGGACTCTTTCCCACAGGTTGAAGATCAAATGAAGACAACAACTTCAGATAAATAAGTTATGTACCCACCATAACGTTCCATCTGCGTTGTTGTTCTTCATTTGTCTTCACCTGTCCCTCCCTCCTTCCTCCTGCCTTCCTTAGACTGTGTGGTGGTCTGATGAGTAGAGGATGTGATCACCTCCTACATGCCTCTTACTCTCTCCCTTTTGTTTATGCAGATGTCTACTATGGGATAAGGTGTTGGGTCAGGTGTGTAAGCTAGTTGGGCAGCAAACTCGATCTGAAGGGAGGGAGGAAGGAGACAGGGGCATTATGGGTAGGGGAGGAACTTTGAGCTCGGATCAGATACTGGATATGTGGCCGAGTCAGATTTTTGCCAGATCCAGAAACCCACAGGTTGAAGACAAATGAAAAACAACAACTCGGAGCGTTATGGTGAATACATAACTTCTTTTTTTTAAATATTGACTGTCTTTGATATTTTGTATCTTGGAAATGGAATGTTGAATATTCAAATCTACTTGTATTATTGTAAAACACATTACTTGTTTTTGAAATTTTTCTAGGATTAGGAATGTTGAATATTGACCTCTGTTTTGCATTAATCCAGGCTAAACCTGACAGAGGCCCTTTTGGATAAGTCATCTATTCCCGACAACAAATTTAAATAAATACAATTATGCTGATTTTAAACATGAATATAAAACCTAAGTTTCAGAAATCTTACAGGCACTGACCCTTTGGCAAAGACATAAGGCACCAAAAGATATATGACCTGACTCATTGGGTCCAGAACATGTAGGGCTTTCCATTTTGTATATTTGTTGTTCATATGTTCGAAAACAAAGGTTACTACTTTCTGGCTTTTAGGATATGTATGTGATTGCCTCCTGAAAAATTAATTACTAGCTATAAAGGCAACTTCAAATATATTGGGCAATCATCACTAAATGCAATCTTGGGTATTGATTTAGTACTTCTATGGTATTACATTGGGTTGAAATAGCTAGGCTTAAAATGACCTCCGGATCGATACCCTAGTAATCTCCTATGATCGTATGATCCTATATTAATCATGTAAGGCTTCTGTATTGAACATAGTCCATACTGTTTTGAAGCAGTAGGTTGGAGGATGAAATAAGATCATCATCATTTTCTTTTTTACAGGTGGTATAAACTATCTGCTTTGATTCCTGATTTCTCCTCTGCTTTTGTCCTTGCGTTATCCAGCATTGTTTGTCCATCCTTCCTTCCCTACCTTGTCATTAAAAGTACTTAGCGTTGGAGCTGAAGTTAGTGGGGGTTATGTCTGGAAGTAGTATTGATTACTCTACTGAGTAACATCTGTAATTCTTCTTGTTCAGCTTCTTTTTCAGTTATGCTTATTTTAGTTGAGGAAAGCAGAAAACACCATCTGTTTATTCAGTGGAAATAGAGGGGAGTATGTCCCTTTTACTTCCATCCTTATATATCCAGGGGTCAAATGAATGATATACTACTTCACAAGAACAAAGGGTTTTCCAGATCTGTATTTGCTGAAACAGCTGTATCAGATCTAAACACCACACAGAGTCATAACTAGGGAGGGGTGAACTGGGAGGCTGCCCTAAGCTCAAGCTGTCAGGGGATGTGATCAGCAGGTGGCTATACTTTGGGTGTGCAGCATCACATTGCTTTTTGAAGCCATAAGGATATCACAGATTCATAAATCAATGCTAATACTGCATTTGTGACAAGTGGATCTTGGAAGAGCCAGTGGTCTGGGTTTTCATAAGTTATTGTGTAAGGTTAGGGGTAGGGATAGAGACAGGGACTGGGTTATCACACGAGTTGGGGGGGGATCCTACACATTAACTTACAAAAATCCCCTTACTTGACATTGCCGCTATTCAGACAAATTTGGTATGAATGTAGGGTTAGGGTGAGGGTTTAGTAACTATAAAAGGAATTTATTTGTATTCCTTTTTCAGTCGTGTTGATTTTTGATTTTGCTTTCAGTTCATTTGCATTTTGAGATGCTAGCATCGATCATTTTTGTGTCAAAGTCTAAGCACTTCAATATAAAGGAGAGGAATCCATCCAGTTTAGTACAGAAAGTTAAGGTTCTGATCTGCTATTTTGCTTCATCCTGTAGACCTGGGTCTGATGTCCTTTGTCTCCGTTTGTCTGTGTGATTGGACAATTCACTTAGCCATTAAGTGCTTTCAGTATTCCACTGAAAATGGGCCTCAGTCAAATTAACAAAATGTATTAAATATATATATATATATATATATATATATATATATATATATATATATATATATATATATATAATATCTTAAATAATAACTTGAAAGTGGGCTGGTAGTTTTGTTTCTTTATTTTTGGTTTGGATGTTTTCTTATGTTAGCTTAAGTTATAAGCCTTCCTGATACACCAGTTTGGAAAAGGCACCTTAAAGAGAACTAATCCCATACCATACTCTCTCAGCTATACACTATTACCGCTATCCTTCTATACAATACTACTATTTCCCCTTCCCTCCTACATAATTTTATAACTTACTTCATTATATCTCAAATTTTTTGCAAACCTATGCAATACTAAAATCTTCTTTCCTACATAATTTTATAACTTCATTATGTATCTTGAACTCATTGCAAACCTTTCTGTACTGAAATGTAAAAACACTAAACTTCTTTACAACAATAAGAATAAGCAGACAGCTCAGGCAAGGCTCTTCTCTCCAGTAGAAAATTCAGGTTTATTCACAGTACAAAACTGCACAAGCGCTTTCACAAACAGCTTCATCAGGTGCTTAAAATAACATAAATAAGACCCCGTACTTTTATACACCTATTTACAAATCACATGACTTTACTCATTAGTCATCACATGATACTGATATTACATTGGAACAATTCAAACACAATAAAACCATTTAATTAAAAATATACTGATTCAATAAAAAAATAAAATACTCTTTAAACCACCTAAACAAAGGTCTTGATTTAAGTTTAGGTCTTAGGGGGCATGGTCATTCAGACCATGTCCTGCATCCCCCCTTAGTATAATTATCCAAGTCACTTCTAACTCCTCAGTATGATTACATATATCACCTGCTCTTACACTCGGGTGGATCCTGCCTATTGCCATAAACTTAACATGCGATGAATCTGTACTAATAACATGTCTGGCTAAGGCACTAACTTTATTCCTTTTACTAATGTGATATAAATATTCATGAATCCTGTCTTTAAAACACCTGTCAGTCTTTCCAGTATAAAATTTATTGCAGCTTAGACAATGAGCAAGATAAACTATATGTTTAGTTTCACATGTGGCACAAACTTTAAACTTATACTTCTTCTTCTGGTCAGGATGGACAAACTCTGAACTAGTATCTATCTCACTACAAAAAGAACAACGTTTTCCCTTCTGCAGTATCAATCCATTTATTTACTGCAGGATTTTACAGCTGGAACAATTGTATAGACTTACAATTGTGGATGTAAATACTTTACTGTATTTACCTGTCTTGTAATTATGTTTGTTTTTCGTGAGAAATGTAACTGTTGTTTTTCTAACAACTGTCTGAAATTCACTTATTAATATAAAGGTACTGGGAAGGAGTATTGTGTTGATGTTGCAGAAGAAGTTCAGATACCTAGACCAGGTATTTCTGATGCCATTTGAATTGCTGATGTGCAGTAAATCTGTCATTAGTGGGTCAGAGGATGCCTTGCATGCCAGACACAGGTCACCTCTTAGCAGTCTGTATGATACCATGTACATTGACAGGACTTTGAATCAGTCCGTGTAGGACATGTTGTTTAGGCCTTGTATCTCTTTAGTAAGATATCACTGTGGGTGTTCCAGTTGTTGCATATGTCTGGACAGATGCATGCTAACGGGGGCATTATATTCAATGATTGACCTGATGAGGGCTGAGTAAAGCAGAGCAATGACATCCCTAGATCTAGATACAATCCCTTTCTTAGGACATTCTTACAATGATAGGCACATGTTGGTCAAAGGTTATGTCACTGCCCACATACGTCCCTAAATCCTGAACAACTAGATCAACTCTTAGAGGAGTATTATCACTGTGGTAGTTTCCTGAGGTAGTTCACTTCCCAAAGAATAGAGTAATGCATTTTTTTTGGCATTTAATTTCAGACGATGATTTTGGCACCAATTATTTATTTGAGACAAACCTTCTGAGGCATTTTGTTACTGGCTTTTATGTCAGAAAAGTAAATGCCAAAGAGGAGAGTCCCCAGCACAGGACCGTGGGGAATTCCACTGGTGACTGGTCCCTTTTTGGAAGTAAATTCTCCTATTTTGATTATCTGCATCCTACCTGTGACCCATTTGGCAATCCAGTGGCTGATATGGGGTGTATTCCCAGGTTATTAAGGATTTCTAGGAATAAAAACACAAGTTTAGCTTTATAGTAAAACCAAACTTTAAAATAAAATAACACTAGAGCCAGAGTCCAAGGGACTTCCCAAACAGGATATAAAGTATAAAAAAGGACATTTATTTAGTGCTTTCATCTTCACACAAGCAGGACTTCATCAGAATGTCCCATAATGCCACACGCTGCAATTTTTATGATTTTGAGTGTAACTAATTGGGTAATTGTTTGTAAAATACAATTTTAATATAATGACTAAATACATTAAAATTCAACCAACACTTAAATCAATGCAAGACTTATATAAACTGAAAAAATAAACTTTAAAAATCACCCTTTAGATGAATCTTTATTGTAATGTAGCTGCTGTCAACTTCAAAACAGGTTGAATAGATACATAATCATAAATTCCTATGTAATACATGGATGTAGCTTAAATTGTCATCTAAGTTCTTTATTCTTTAATGCTGTTTTAACATCCCCACCTTGGGGGCTGAAAGTGACTTGATCCAAAACTGCAAATTTAAACTTTGAAAAGACAGACAAGTAGCTAAATGTTAAATAAAACATTATTTTCATTGTGCTTAGTAATATCATAACAGTGTTTGTATATTCTTCTACAAAGGCTGCTTGCTAATAATGGTTAGATATAAGCTATTATTGGGTATTAAGTTACCCTCTAATATGCAGGCCCCACTAGCAAAAAGCTCTAGTAGTTCAATATAGTTCAGTCAGTTGAAATTAAGAACATTATTCAAAAAACTGAAACATTCTTAAGGTTTGTCCTGATGTGCTTAACCACCTATGAGGAAAACCCCTATTCATTCACAAAACTGGATTCAACATGAAAAAATTGTTTGAAGGAGGGTCAAATAGTCAAGGATTCGAACATGAAAAGAAAGGTACTGTAAAGTGTGGTACATGCAGTCAGTGCTCATTTAGTCTTGAAGAGAAAAGTTTGATTTTAGAAAACAGCATTCGCTTTAAAGTATATTTCTGCAGAGGCAATTGTTGTTCAAAACAAGTGGTGTATCTTGCTAAATGTTCAGGATGCCCTGGGCATTTTATGTAGGGAAAACTGAACACAGGCTTTTGTAAAAGGTGTTGATGCTGTGTTTACCTGTATACCTAATGAAATAGGAATAGAACACTTACGTGAATTTATGACATCTAAAACACTATATTCTGCAACTAAAACAAATGCCATCTGTCTACTTACTGGAATAGTTCTTGCTAATGATGTGTTTTTGTTCCATGAAAATATTTATAAGCAATGCAAAGGTGTAGCCAGGGGAACTCTCATAGCTAATAGTTATGCCAACTTAGTCATGAGCAAATGGGAACTAGAGTTCATTTTATCAGAAAGGAATAATGTTTTTTTATGATAATATTATGTTTTATAGAAGTTTTGTAGATGACTTGTTTTTAATATGGAAAGACTCTTTAACCTTATGTAATGAATGTTTATCATTCTTATATTCAACAACCAACTTTCTGAAATTTAAACATACTATTCACTTTTATCAGATAGACTTTTTAGATATACGGTTATGTAAAAATACTACTGAAAAAATAGACACCACACCTTTTTTAAAAAAAAACTGTCAAGAAAAACACATATCTATATAAAGTATGCACCCTCCACATATTTTTAACAATATAGTCAGAAATCAATTTTCAAGGGTAGCTAGGTAAAATACAAACCAAAAGAATATGGATATGCAACTTGAAAATATGGCTAAAGATTTTTTAAACAGAGGATACACTGAACAAGTTATAGATAGGTTAAAGAGAGGCATACAAACTAAAAGACAATACTCATTAAGGCCTACCTTCTCAGAAAAACAGTCTAGTCAAACAGATGCATCTAAAACCATAAAGGATTTTCCTCACTTTAGGTGTATTTTTACATATGATTCCAACATAAATAAAATACAAGAGATTATTAAGAAACATTGGTTTATGTTACACTACATTCCAGTTTTTAAAAATCTAACAATTGAACATCTTAGCATTGGATGAAGGAGATGTAACAATCTTAAAAACATTTTGTGCTATAAAGAGCAAGAACATATATTAATAAATTAATTACAACCAAAAAACAAACTCATAAATGCAACAATTGCCAATTTTGTAAATATATTTATACTGAAACATGCTTCACTCGTCCAGTTAGATGAAAAGAATTTCAATTGAGGACCTATGGAACATGTAGCAGTAAGAATATTATATATATGGCAGTTTATAATTCATGCAATGCCTTCTATATAGGTAAAACTAATAGAAGACTTAAGGAACTGTGAGCATATCTCTGATAAACAGAAACAAGTATATACAAATGCACTTTATAAGCATGTTAAAGATACTAATAATTCACAAGAATTCATTACAAATTGTTCCAAAAGTCTTAGCTGAGGGGACATTTAAAAAACTATACAGAAGTATTAGAAAATAAATGGATCCTAGGCTTCAAGGCACAACTACCCCATGGTTTAAATGACAATTTTACCATAAACCACTTTTAAAAGTGAAGCATAATAAAATCAGATAATATTTCTTTTAAGCAATATTTAAGAGTGTTTATATTTTCACTTTTTGATATTATAAATGGCTTTTAAATATAAACTACTTTGTACCAATGCACTAAAGCACTTTATGTATATGCTGTTTTCCAATGCTTCTACACTAGGTCTGTTTAAGTGCATGTTACTTTAAATCTGCTGATCACATGAGATGTGTATTTAGATGCTCTGTTCTCCTTGATTCACCATTTGCCTGAAGAAGCCTACCTGGCAAAAGTTTTTAAACTAGCGGCATAAGTCAATAAAGTTTCTTTGTTGAGTGCTTTGGTTCCAATTTTACTTTTTCTTTTACATTTATTTTACACTTAGTACAATCAGCTTTATCTGCGAGGCAGAACTCTTTTAGTTTTTATACTTCCAAAGTTTGCCAGAAGTTGTTTCCGAAGTTTTTTTTTTAAACCAGTCTTCTGCATGTGATGAAAGAACTGCAGATTGATCAGTCTGCATCAACCTTTTATATATATATATATATATATATATATATATATATATATATATATATATATATATATATATATCCCATTTAGATGATCGAAGTCTTAGAACTTCAAATCTCACATGACCGACATCATATGATCAAAGTTTTAAGACTTCAAACATCTAAAATAAAACAAAACCAAAAAAAATCATGGACATTTCCGTGAGGGGGGGCTGCACCCCCCCACACCCCCGCTACTTAAATATACCAACTCTGAGATTGCAGTACAGCAAGGAAAAGGGAAAATTTCCCATTTTGCGCTGTATGGAGATCCCCGTTTAGAACATTTGAAGTCTTAAAACTTCAATCATATGGTGTCGGCCATATGAAATTTGATGTTCTAAGACTTCGATCGTCTAAATGGGACCCATATCAAATGCAAATAAATAAATAAATAAATATATATATATATATATATATATATATATATATATATATATATATATCAACTTCAAGATCACACAACAGCAGGGAAGTGAATAATTCTCTAGACACACTATACTAAGATCTTACACATATCCATGCCAGTGTTTGTGATCACTTTAGTATTCATTCACTCATGCTGTACCTATACTCCCATCGAGCACTTACCCTTAATGATACATAGTATAAAACCCAACATGCTAACAAAATCAACCCTTTGGTATATTTACCATTCAAACCATTTACTATTCAACAACTACAGTACCTAAAATCTATTTATTTTTAAATGTGACATGCAACCAACACTAAAGGACCTATATATATATATATATATATATATATATATATATATATATATATATATATACACACACACACGCATATAGATATATATATAAATAGATATAGGTGTGTGTGTGTGTGTATATATATATATATATATATATATATATATATACACATATGGGTATTGCTCACAGGTTTTCCTGACAGCAGCACTGCACATTGATTCAGTATGATTCATGCACATTGTACCACAACAATGTGTACACCCTTCTGTGACTTTTGATTGCAGATTAAAATCCCCATAAAACATATTAGTATGTAGTAATGATGCTTGTGTAACATCTCCAAGGAGCAGTCTTTGGCCGAGAGATCTTTGCAAAGTGGTATGTCATTTGGTTCCCTCCCCCCAGATTCTAATTAATTCTCTGTAGCAGTGTTTCTCATATGTATCTATTAAAAATCCACTAATCACGTGCCCTAGGCAGTAAACTACATGAGTCAAAGTCATCAACACACCAACCCACTGAAACTGCAGGTGGCATCTGTGATAAGGGATGTTTTTTTTTGGGGGGGGGGGGGGGGGTTGGGACTTCCATATGTAAGGTTTTGTCCCCCACCTTGTTTATATAAATTGTACACAGACGTTAGACACACACACATATATATGATATATATTTTATATATATATGTGTGTGTGTGTGTGTGTGTGTGTGTGTGTGTATGTATATATATATATATATATATATATATATATATATATATATATATATATATATATATATATGTTTTATATAAAACACACACACACGTATGTAATTTATACATAAGCACATATTAATGTCTTGGTTGCACAACTAAAAGAGAAAACAACAAAAAAAATTTTTAAAAATGTCAATACAGTAGATCCAACATACAATACTGTTCCAGGAGCTGTGATTTCCAGGAACTAGGATCAGGGAATCAGCTTTCTAGGAGTTAACATACACTACAGTGTAGATCTCCCTTCTCAGATGGTGTACTCATATGTGTGACTATGCTGGGAGGGTGATTGGTCTGCTTTTGTATAGTGCAGATTTTTTTTAATGAGGATACCCAAGCTACAGTTTTTGACATTTATCCACAATAGGCCAAGAAAGTTTTCGATAGTTTTAGAAAAACTTGCTGTGACAACAGTCTGCAAACCTGTCCCTAAGGGGTGATATTCACTCCGAACTGGCTGCTTGTCAGTGGGGTGGTTGAATCTGAAATATGTGTGGGTAACTAAGTGTAGGTTTGTGAAATTAATGCCGACATTTTCAGTTATTATGCATGTTTCTTTTTATGAACATTTTTGTTTTAGATGTTTAGAATTTTGCAATATGTTGATTTTTGAAACGCTCACTTTAGTGCTGATGCTTTTACATTTTGATAATTCAACTTATACTCCCCATAAGGGAAAGATTATCCATTAACATTGGGCAGCAAACTAAAATATTAAATTACAGCATTAAACTATGTGAGAACAAAAATGGTAAATCTACCCAGAGAGTTCTGTTTTGAAGCTTTAGTAAGGCTGTATCAGTCTTATTAGATGTCCATATTTTAGCTGTGCTACAATACCAAAAGTTTCCCTTGCTCTGAGTTTATAAAAAAGTGCACTTTATAACATGCTCCAATTCAGCTGGAGATTTTTAAAAATAGTTGCTCAGTATGATATTTAAATAAAAGTGAGAAATCAAACCACTTGCACAGAAAAGTTAAAATTTGACACCCTTTTGATTACTGCATTAATAATACGCTTTTAGAAGTGCTAGTCAAGAGACGCAGCTTTCAGTTTAGTATGAGTTCTTGAACAATTTATTTTTGGCTTCCTATTGCAAACCACAGGCATACTGCAAAAATCCTAGTTCTAATATCAGAAGTATGAGAAAACAGATGCATTGAGAAAGAGCTTATGCTTGAAAGCTTTGCATTTTGTCTTATTAAGTGACATTTTATTCCTAGTTTCATTTTTGTTTTCAGAGTATGGGAAAACATAAATACTAAATCATTATATTATACAGATCAGTGCATATTTATATTTCACTCCACTTTAATGGAAAGAATAACAAAAGGCATTAACTAGGAACCTTGTAGAACCCTAGATTAAAGTCCTTAATAATGAACTCTTTACCCTCACTTTTTGCTTTAAATCTTTAAATGTCTTATGACAGTCTCCAAACCTCAACAGTAAATCTGGGGCTCTTGGACATCTGCAAGCAAGCTTCTATATCAGAAGCTGTGCCAGACACAGAAGTAGAGTTAAACATGGCTTTTAATTATTTACATGTATTAGGTAGTACACAGATTACACCCCAAATTCAGGTAAAACATAACTTTGTTAAGCACCTTTCAGTGCTCATAGGCGCCACTCTTACACCAGTCTTATGTAGCAACTACAACAGAACAGCAGCCTCGTTTAAAACCTATATTACACTGCTGATGTGCTTCTTTTTTGTGTGGCAGTGCAAGTAAATTACAACTTTCAAAGCTATTATAGAATCACATCCACTTCACATCTCGCTGCTAAGTTATTACCACATTCAGAGTTGTAAAACACTTCGCACTGCTACAGTTTTCTTTTTTTTTTCTTTTTGTCTGTCTTGTAGTACATTGGAATAGCTGGAAAAATACATACAAGCACATATGTGCATACAAGACATACACACACATATAGACAGATAAATACACATACACAACCCACATACAGACATAATATCTCTCTGCACACACACACACACACACTAAAGTTATCTGAATTTGAAAAGTCTTTGTGTTGCACACATACTCGTTTCTTCCAGAGAAGCTTCTCATGTTTACTGTTATGAACTTCAGTTTAAACTAAAACAAAATGTAATTTTCAGAACTTGGTCACTTCTGAACATTTCAGTGAGTGGCTGCCTGAGAGATTGACTTTTAGGTATGCTGCAACTGAAGTAAAATTATTTTCACTAATAAAAATATATTTCTTTTGTTCACTCTAAAACATGATAGCCATAAAAATATACAAATTATTATTGCCAATTTATAGGCACTGGTGTTATATAAATAATTTTATATACCAAGCCTAACTTAAGAATTTTTGGCATTTTTGCTTCTAAAATGTATAGTAAAATTGTTTTTATAGAGCTTTTAGAATGTGGAAGTTTACATTTTTCAAGCTGAGACTGAATTCTTCCATAAGGATATTTTACTCTTCTTATGAAATTAACATCTGCATCACAGGTGAACATATTTGCTGCCTGTATGCAGCAGCTGTACCATTTTAATTCTGCAATGGTATTCTTTATGTGAAAGAGGTTTAGGGTATCACACAATGACTGGAGAATCTGCACGTTCTGGGTCTTTCTCTTGTTTTTTTTTTTTTTTTTTTGCCTATGTGGCTTTTCTGTGTGACATGTTTAGTTGCTGCTGCTTTGGTTTTTATTTTGAATACTTTGTAGTCAGCTTAATGTCATGGATGTCAGGCATGTTTATAAGTTGGGTTTCACAGAGACTAGTCAAACTATCTACTTATGCTGTACTTACAAGCCCATAAAAAGTACAAAACAAGATATGTCTACAGTTTTCAGGGGTTTGGCTGTATCAGCCTAAATGCATCCAGTAAAGGCTTTAAAAAAGTAAAAAGACTGTGAGCATTCAGAAGCCATGGAGCTGAAACACTTGTACGTTCTTAAGGTGTCATTTGCATATATCTCATGGAACTCTTTCATAGGAGACTTAAAGGTTCACATATTGGAGACTCTAGATTTCCTGGGTCTTTCAGTTGTTTTGTACCTATGAATCTTTTCTGTGTGACTGTTCAAACTATTGCTTTAAAACCTTTTAATGGTTGCCAAAATCAGAGACGTTCTGTAATCCTATCTCTCCTTCATTCTTACATAAGGGTTTGGAGCCGATCACAAAGCTCAAAGTCTCTCAGTTGGCTCGTGGCAAGTTAAATATCCCATAATGCACTAGTAAGAATCCCAGATCTCGTTTGCCGCGTCTGTGAGTTCAGAAGTGCTGTCTTTCTTGGCTGTGGCTAAGTTGGATTTTTTTTCATTATTATTGTTCATAGTGATAGTTTTTTCATAATAGTATTAGCTTAGTTTATATAGTCATTGTTAATATAGATAGAAGATAGTAGTGTTTTTTTTCAAATTTGCAAAGTTGTTATTGAAAACTTGTTGGCCATTGCTTCCGCAGGCCCTTTTTTCCCCTGTGAGGTATCCCTTTCTTGGTCTGCTAATTTTTTGCTGTATTTACATATCTTAGCTCAGGTCCATGTTTGGGTTAGGACCTTTTCTAATATTGTATTTTTCACTAGAATAGTAGTATATAATTGATAGCTGTGTGCAGTGTCTTTTACTAATTCTCGTTAGTAGTTAGCGTGTTGTTGAATTATTGCAATTTTGGCAGCAAATTCTTGACGTAGATTCTTCTCTGTTTACGGCTAGGTCTGTTCAAGTTAGAGGACCTAGTCCTCTATTAATCTTCTCTGGTGTTATTTCCTCAACAGGGCTAGGCCTGTTTAAGTTAGAGGATCTAGTCCTCTGTT
Source organism: Protopterus annectens (assembly GCF_019279795.1). NCBI lineage: Eukaryota > Metazoa > Chordata > Ceratodontiformes > Protopteridae > Protopterus > Protopterus annectens. The sequence goes on from NC_056737.1 coordinate 254,218,570, forward strand.
TTTTGCTCGTTTTGTGTGCTGTTCTTGAACAGGGCTAGGCCCGTTGTCTTCTGTCGTTTTTTCCTTGGGTGCAGTGATTCTTGCAGGGCTAGGCCCATTTACGTTAGAGGACTTTGTCCTCTCCTCCTGCTTTTCCCCTCGTGTTTGTGTTAGTGAAAACAATACCCTTCTGAGGAGCCTCCACGGAGAGAACTTGTAAGAGGAAGCATGTAGACTCCCCTTATGAGTCCATCACCTCTGACACTGACCTCAAGGAGTCAGAAGGGTCCCCTAGATCGTTCTCTGATGATATCTCCTTTGTAGATATCCTGGAGATCCTGAAACAGAGAGGCGGCTGGCCCACTGTCACCCCTACTGATGAGGAGTCAGTGTACCTGAAGGCTTTCGGGTCTCAGCCTTCAGCCTCTTGGGTGTCTCCACCTTTTGATGAGCTTTTGGATCTAGTCAGTCGAAAGGTGTGGGGAAACTCCTGATGCCAACGAACCAGTCCCCAGAAGGCCCAACAGATTTCTTTCAGCCTCCAAAGAGAAAGAGTTTTTGACTAAAGGTGTGCCTGTAGATGCCATGGTGGTGGTGGCAGCCACAAAGAAGGAACTAGCAGAGACTTCTTCATCTGTCCATCCACTGAACAAGGAGTCTTAAATGATGGATAGATATGGGAAGCATATCTTCTCTTCAGCAGCATTTACACTCAGATCGCTGAATTACCTCACCCATTTTACTAGGCTTCAAAGAGATCTCCTAAAGGAGCTAGGAGATACTCTCCAAGGTACATTAGCTGAAGGAGCCTCTGAGAAGGTTACTGCTCAGTTGTGCACCTTAAACTCCATTATTAACTCCTCCATGAGGTTGATATCTTATGCAGCAGATGGAGCGAGTAGGCAGCAGGTTCAGGAGTTTCCCTTAGGAGACACTCCTGGATGCATTTATGTAACTTTGCGGAGCCCTTCAAATCTACTTTTACCAATGCTCCCTTTGACGGTTCCTCTCTGTTTGGACCAAAGGTAAAAGATACACTCACCAGGTGTGAGCAGGAAGGGAAAACTCTCTCTGCCATGGGAGTATGTTTTTCTGTCCCTTCTAGACCATACCCTAAGGGTCAGAGAGGCAGGAAAATGTGGTTCAAGAAATCTCAGAGATTTTTCCTGGCTGCACAGGGTGATTCCTCCTTCAGAGGCAGAGGAGGAGGAAGTAATGGTAGACATTGCCCAAGAGGCAGGGGGGGGTCCGCAAAACCAGGGTGGCTGTGATTCCTTTCATGGACATCCCTATCAGTGCTTCTGAAGTGGGGCCTGACTGCGCTTCTCTGGAGCCAGTTGGGGGTTGCTTATCTTTGTATCCAGAAGCCTGGCATGACATCACCCAAGACAAGTGTGTACAAAGAATAATTTCCAGAGGATACTCCATACCCTTCTCTTTTTCACCTCATACCACCAAGAAAATCCCAGATGTTCCACCCAATCACAGGGATCAGGCAACTATAGAAGTTCAAAAGTTGCTTCAAAAGAGAGTCATCCAAACTGTTCCCCACAGACCAGATAGGATTCGGAACTTACTCCAGATTCTTGTTGTGCCAAAATGAACAGGGGACTGGAGGCCCATTTTGGAATTCAGCAAATTAAATGAATCAGTGAAGAAGTCAAGTTCCAAATGGTAACACTGCAGTCTATACTCCTTCTGTTAGGGAAAGACAATTGGATGTGTTCCATAGACCTCCAAGATGCGTACTACCACATAAAAATGGACAGAGCATCGAGGAGTCATTTACGCTTCCGGCTAGGAGCCAGTCATTACCAATTTCGTGCTGTGCCATTTGGTCTCACCACAGCCCCCAGGATGTTCACCAAATGCATGGCGGTAGTGACGGCTCACTTGAGACGTCTTGGATTCCAAGTGTTTCTGTACCTGGACGACTGGCTCCTGACTGCCACCACCAGGCACCTACTTCTACAAGCCAGGGATTCAACCATCCAACTCTGCACTCCGCTAGGGATTATGATAAATTGGGAAAAGTCTGCCTTGTCACCCTCTCAATACGTGACTTTTATAGGTGCAGAAATAGACACAGTTGCCATGATGGCTCATCTTCCTGCAGACGGAATACAAAATCTGAGACAACAGATATACAGTCTACTTCCCCAACACAGAGTCAAAGCCAAGACAGTGCTCAAACTTCTAGGAACCATGGCCTCTACTGTAACTCTAGTTCCACTAGCCAGACTACATATGAGAATCCTTCAATGGCTACTCTTTTTCCAGTGGTCTCTTCAACAACTGCCTCTGTTTCATCCTGTTTTGATAATGGAATCTTGCAAAAAGGACCTTCGTTAGTGGATTCAGCCCGATCATCTAACGATAGGAAAACCTTTCATTCCTCGCCAACCAGTTGCTACTGTGACCATGGATGCCTTCCAGATAGGGTGGGGGAGGCATTATCTAAGCAGGACTGTCCAAGGCACATGGCAAGATCACGAGGCTCACTTGCATGTCAGTGTCCTAGAGATAAGAGCAGTGCTACCAGCATTGTAAGCACTTCACAACTTTCTTCCTTTGTCCAATCAGACAATCTGTCAGTGGCATGGTATATCCTACCCCCTATGTCGAGAGACTGTTCGTGTTTGGCAGTGGGTGATATCTTCCCAACACCTTCTAGTTGCAACCCATATCCCGGGACAACCAATTTGATAGCCGAAATGCTCAGTAGTGCAATCTTGATGCCTCACGAGTGGTCTCTAAATCAGAAAGTCACGGAACAAATTTTCTGCAAATGGGGACAGCCTTGCTGCGATCTGTTTTCCAGTCCAATCAACACCAAATGCAGCAGCTACTTCTCCCTTATCCCTCCCCCAGGGGAAACACTGAGAGATGCACTTGTTCACAATTGGCCCCCGGGACTTTTTTATGCATTCCCTCCCTTTCCGCTGTTATTGAAAGTGATCCAGAAAGCAAAGACCTTGGGAAGCAGAGTGATTCTTATCACTCCATATTGGCCTCCTCAGATTTGGTTCCCCTTTCTTGGGCTTCACCTTCTGGATGATCCATGGGCGCTGGACCCAGTACCAGACCTTCTGACACACATGTCAGGCACTTTCCAACCCTGTTGTGTCTATATCAGAATCGCGAAAGCTGTCTTTCGCGAATACATGTTCATCGACACATATACATCAAAGAACGAGAACAGCAAAGTACCAAAAGAGCTAAATGGAGAATGCCGAACGGATTTTCTTGGCCAGCAGGTTGATCATAGGGATAAGGAAATTAATCCTTTTCCCCACTGTAGTGCGGTCTCGGAGTTGGTATATATAAGTAGGGGGGTGTGGGGTGTGCAGGGGGGCTTGCCCCCTGCAAAAACATTTGAAAAAGTGTTTTAGGTAAGGTTTGTACAGTTAGGTTTACCTTACCTGTATGGTGCTGTTACTTCCGAGAATGCGTTCGGCGTTCTCCATTTCACTTTTTTGGTACTTAGCTATTCTTTGACATTTATGTGTCAATGAACATGTATTCGCGAAAGACAGCTTTTGGGATTATAATATAGACACCCCCCCCCCCCCATCTCCACACCCTCAACTTGACAGCGTGACTGCTGCACTTCCATCCCTAGTCAGGCTTCATGATTTCTCACCTACAGTTACTCATATCCTCGCGTCTTCTCACAAGCCTTCTACGAGAAAATTATATGCTAGCAAATGGAAGAGATTTTCTATCTGGGCAAAAGGAAAAAACATAGAGCCTTACACAGCCTCCATTCCCTTGGTGTTAGAATTCCTAACAGAACTTTTTAATCGGGGATTAGCTGCTGCTACAATCAAAGTTCAGTTGGCAGCGATCTCCAATTTTCATTTGGGACAACATGAATCTAATCTTCTGGCTCACAGATTGTGTAAATCTTTTTTAAAAGGTACTACCTTGCTGAGACCTCCCTTTCAGGAACCTGTATTTCCTTGGGATCTAAATTTCATTCTGTCCAAACTTACTTCCCCACCTTTTGAACCTGCACATACCTGTGAGTTGAAGTTCCTTTCATGGAAGACCATTTTTCTAGTAGCCGTTACATCTGCCAGAAGAGTGTCAGAGTTACAAGCACTGTCAGTCAAACCTCCTTAATTGATCTTTCATAGAGACAGAGTTTCCCTTCCTACAAATCCATCCTTCATCCCCAAGGTTTGCTCTCAATCTAATTTGAATCAAGCTATTGAACTGCCGGTCTTTTTTCCTAATCATTCGAACAGTGCAGAATATAAGTTTCATCAACTTAATGTTCACAGACATTTAAGGTTCTCTCTACATAGAACCAAGGGTGTTAGGAGATCAGACCAATTGTTCGTATCTTTTTCTGAGACAAGAAAAGGTATGCCAGTCTCTAAAATAACATTATCAAATTGGATTTCAAATTGTATATTATTTACTCTTCCAATAGCAAAGAACTCCCATTTAAAATTAAGGCTCATTCTACCAGATCTGTATCCACATCTGCTGCTTTTCAAGCCAGAGTCCCAGTTGACAGTATATGTGCAGCAGCAGCTTGGGCTACCCCTCATACCTTTATTCATAGGTTCATAGGTTGGTACTAGGCTATTGGCCCTAGGGCCTATACAAGCCTAGCCATAACAATTCCCTGGCTATTTCTTCCCACACTACTTACTTCCCTGGACCCCTGTCTAGCAGGGCGACTGACGTGATCCCTGGGGTGAATTTCCTTTCTCCCATCCAGTCATCAAGGTTCCTTTTGAAGAGGGCCAAAGAGGTGCTCTGCTTGACATGTATGGGCAGTCTCTTCCAGAGTCTGGGGAGTCTCTGGGTCAGGAACCTATCCCTCCAGCATGTTTTGTTTATTGTGATGACAAGGTTTAGATCCTTGGAGCGTGTGGCTGTGAGGGATTTGGATTTCTTTAAGTGCAGCATGTCCAACAGCTCTGGGTTTGACATGGCCTTGTATGTTAAGCAGAGATCGCCTCGGAGTAGACGATATGCGACAGAGTATAGCTGGAGTTTTTTAAGGTGGTCAGCATAGGGCATCTGCTTTAGGCCTGTGATTCTTTTAGTATTTCTGCGGCCTTTCCAGTTGTTGCAGATGTCTTAAGAGGTACATACCAAATGGGGCGTTGTATTCTATAATGGGTCTAATGAGGGATGAGTACAGTGGGACAATGACCTCCTTTTTTCTGGATGAAAAGCCCTTAGTGATGAGGTGTGCCACGTAGAAGGATTTCCTGACTGTTGTGGCAATGTGGTTATTGAAGGTGAGACCACTGTCCACCTGTGTCCCTAAGTCTCTTATTACACTTTCGGTGTTTATTGTACTGCCACCTATGTGGTAATTCACAGGTACATGTTTTTCCCAAAGGGGATAACTATACATTTCTTGGCATTTAGCTTGAGCCCATGGCTCTGGCACCAAGTATCTGTTTCTGTAAGGCCCTTTTGTAGAGTATTGACATAATTTGGGGATTCAATAATGGCTCTCAGTTTGCAGTCATCTGTGAACTTTGTTAGCCAGAGTCCCTTAGTGTTGGCCTGTACTTCAGAAAAGAAGATGCCAAACAAGAGAGGTCCCAGGACTGAACCCTGAGGTACTCCACTTGTCACTTGTCTGGAGCTGGATTTGGAGTCAGCTACTTTTACAGTGTGGGTTTTGTCAGTAAGCCAGTTGGCAACCCATTGAGTGATGTAGGGATTAATGCCCAGCTTAGTAAGTTTATCTATGATTCCAGAGTGGGGGATGGTGTCAAAGGCCTTGGCGAGGTCCACATAGGCTGTGTGGACTGCCTTACCCTCGTCCACAGCTCTGGAGACTGATTCAAAGAAGTCAGTCAGGTTCAGGAGACAATATCGGCCCTTCACGAACCCAAACTGGGTGGGGTCCAGTGTTTTAAGGTTGCCAATGTTCTTGTTTATAAGTTCCATGATAATACGTTCCATGGCCTTGCAGATCAGGCTCATCAGACCAGGGCGGTACTTCCCAGGATCCAAGGTGGATCCGCCCTTGTGGAGTGGGATATCTGTAGCTGTGCGCCACTCAGTGGACATGAAGCCTGAGGTGAGGGTATGATTAAACATGACACTTGGGTGAGGTGCCAGTTCATTTTGTAGTTCATGTAGTACACAGCCCGGGATATCATCTGGTCTCTTGGATGTTGTATTCTTAGCTTTGGAGAGTGCGTTTTTTTACCTGTGTGGCCGTTATTACCAGAATTTGGCAATCTTCCGGTATTGAGATGGGCCATTTAGGGGGTGAGGGGGGGTGAAGTTGGCAATGAATCGATCTACCAGGATATTGGCAATATCCTTGGGATCAGTATATTTAATGCCATTCTGTTGTAGCTCAGAGCAGATCTGAGCATTGCCATTTAGATTCTTGACATAGTTATAGAATGCTTTGTGGTTGTCTTTGGAATCTTTGGCAGTTTTATTTTCGTAACTAGCTTTGGAGGATTTTATGAGGGATCTCAGCTTCTTACTGAGGCTGGTAAGGGAGTTTTTTGAATCCTGGGACTTTCCTCTTTTCTGCAACAGTTTCTTCCTTTTGTTGTAAAGTTTGTTTTTGGCAGGGGACCACCAGATTGGCTTCCTTTTTTTGGAGGAGAGCATCATGGTTCTATTTGGGATGCCACAATTCATGCATGAGTGGATGTGCTCGTACAGTGCCTTAGTGTAGGACTCAGCAGTCGACCTTTCTATTCCCGTCTGCGTGGGTATCATGGTTTGTAACTTCTGACTTTAGTACCATGAAGTTGGCTTTGGAGAAGTTTTTTTATGGAGGTTTCCTTACTGGGGGGTGGGATGTGGATGTTAAGGGTGATTAGCTTATGGTCTGATCTGACCAACGAGGGGGTGACCATAGGTGTGGAGCATCGATTTCCCATATTGGTAATGATCAGGTCTAGGATATTGGAGCCCCTGGTGGGACTATGGATTAGCTGATCCAGGGCATTGGAATTTATGAATTCCAAGAACTGTTGGGAAAAGGTGTTGGTACACGAGTAGTTTTCCTAGTTAAAGTCAGGGTAGTTGAAATCACTCAGTATTAGGGTGTTTGGTTGTATATTAATATTTTCCAGTATATTTAGAAAGGTGTAGTGAGAATCTTGGGGCATGGTGGGGGATCTGTAGCAAGCTACAGTTTGGATTGCAGTCTTACCTAGTGTTAGTTGCACCTGGAGAATTTCAGACGCATTGTGTTGGGCAACTAACCTGGTGGTGTGAATATCCTTGGTGAATATGGACACTCCTCCACCTTTAGTGTTTTGATCCTGGTTTGGTGGCCGAAAAGTGTGGTAAGAGTTGTAGCCTGGTATTGCAGGGGTGCTCTCTGGAGCCTTGAACCAGGTCTCAGTTACTGCACAGATGTCGATGTTCTCCATTTTTAGGAGTGCCTCGAGAGAGTGCATTTTGAGGTTTAGACTTCTAGCATTGAGTAGCGTTACCTTCAGATTTTGTATGCTTGTACCTGTTACAGTGGTGGTTTTGTCCTTTGAACTTTTTCTAAAAAAGGCACTATAGGGGTGGCAAGAGCCTTTGCCAGTAACCTGAATCCTAGGGGTGACAGGTGCAGACCATCTCTGGCAAAGCATCATGGTCTGTCGATCTTGTCGTCCCAGGCAGACAGATACTGGATCCCCTTTGAATGACACCAGAAGCTTAGCCAGTTGTTGAAGTCAATCATTTTGCCTTTATATTGTGGTATCATTCTGGGCGAAGGCAGGATGCTACTCAGGGATAGGGTCATACCTGCCTGGGTCACATGATCCGAGAGCTCTTCCATGTCTCTTTTCATGTAGTCCAGGGAGGTACGTCTCAAGTCATTTACTCCAACATGGACAATGACAGAGTCATATTTGTACTTGTTATGGAGTGACTTGAGTGCATGAGTTCTGTGGTGGATCCTGGCACCCGACAGGCAGCTCACTGTAATTTTCTCCTTGTTCAGCCTGGTGAGTGGGACATCACTGTGCCTGACTATAGAGTCACCTATGACTAAAGTGTTAGGTATGTTGTCTTGCCTTACTCATTACAAATTGGATTTGGCCTCTAGGAGTAGAGCCTCCTTTGGTTCCACGGTTCTTAGGAGTATATTCCCGTGAGCCACCCGAGAAATAGGTGCTAGGGACGCTCTCCCATATGTAAGAATGAAGGTGAGATAGGACTACAGAACATAAAGAAGTTATGTACTCACCATAATGTTCCATGTTTGTAGTCCATCTCGCCCTTCATTCTTACGAACCCACCCACCTACCCCCGTCCATGTATCCTTGGTGGATCTGGAGACAAGATAGTATTTATCTTTTGTAGGGTGGAGACCTTTCATCTTTGTTGTTCCTTGTGGAAATACCTTCTATCACTTTGTAGGACAGCAGCAAACAAGATCTGGGGATACCTACATTGCCACATACCAACTGAGAGACTTCGAGCTTTGTAATCGGCCGATTTGGAGCCAAGGATCAGCTCCGAACCCATATGTAAGAATGAAGGGTGAGATGGATTACAAACATGGAATGTTATGGTGAGGTCATAACTTCTTTTTTTAGTTTATCATTATCATATGCAGTCCAATGAATTTCTCAGTTTTCAACCAGTTACCCAGTCCTTTCTTCAAACACTGACACTCCTTAGATGCAGGTTTAAAGACTATTTTTAAGCACATTGACATTGCGATTTCTTTTCTGGTATCCATCAGCTGCTCAATAATAGAATCCTCAATTTACATTTCCTTAGGCTTTATTGACTGAGGTCATTAATACCCATACCTGTTTGCTCACTCCACATGGAAGTGACCTGTTTTTACTCTTAGTGTAGACTTTTTACAGTTATTTATTGACATTTGATTACCAGGAAAGTCAGACTTGGTAAAAGCCTATTTTTCATCCGAGGCCCATGGAGAAAAGGTCCGAATTATTACAAAACATTTTGAGAATAATAATTTTACAATCTTCAAAAATAAAACAAAAACATATGTAGTTTAAATAATTATAACAAATTAGACAAAGTATAAAAATATTGGTTAAGAATCGATACAGGGTATATGATAGTCATTTAATACCTTGAGAAATTTTAGACAAGTTTTCTTCTCTAAGTTTGCAGACATCTGGGGAAAGAACTAGCTATTTTTTTTATGTAGTCTCCTGGTCATTCTTTCTCTTAGGTGCAGTGGTTTCAGATTAAAACAAGGAGTTGAGGATGTATTCTTTTTATATATTACTTAATTTGCACAACACTTTACAATACTGAGTATGTCTGTGCAGATGTGTTTTGTATTCAAGCTGTTAAGTTTTGTGCACTTAGAACTGAGCACTTTAATTTACAGCTATGTAGTATCTAGAAGTCAAGGAACCTTTCTTTAACATCTTGACTGTATTGACAGACTTGAAAATTGTCACCACTTGTGTGTCTGGTGCTACATCTTGAAAATATTGTAGACTGTATAGTTTACATTTGTTAATCAGGGAAGTGGGTTCATCCACAAACCCTTTTCAAACACAACTCTGGCCCTAAGGGGAATACAGATAAAGTATACATATGTTGAAAATTTAGTGTTGTCAGTCAGCCAGCATGCTTATGAAGAAGGGAAGAAACATGAGTGAAACACCCACACAGACATGAGGAGAATGTGCAGAAGCTACAGAGAGAATGACCGTAAAACAGGAGAGAACCATGGGCCTTAGGTATGTGAGTCAGAGATCTTAACACTGAGTCACTGTGCCACCAATCATTGTAAAACACTGAATCCTTGATGGTTCTCAGATTGGCTTCGTCTAAACAGCTAATGTAGAAAAAGAAACAACATCTATCTAAAATAAACTCCCAGAAGATCATGCATGGATCGCCCTTTACACATTCTTGTAACTGAAACTTAGTTAAGACAAGGGTATAAATGATGAAGATATCCTTCCCCAGGCTAAAATTAGACATAAAAAATGAAAAAAATGGTGAGGTTGGAATAAGCTATAAAAATTCTCTAGAACTCTTTCTTCTCCTCATACCCTCCCTCAATTTAACAATGCAGAAATCTTTATCCCCCTTTTCAGACTTAACAGACATAAAGTCATATGTATCAGGAATTTACATACACCTGACAGTAAAATAACTACTGATGAAGATATCTTTCATTGGATCGCTACTAAAATCCATAAAGAAACATCATATTGGGTGACTTAAATGTTGATTGGCTGTCTGTAAATGTTGACATCCCCTCTAATATATGGCTTTACTCAGCTTAGTTCAACTCCAACTAGATACAACAAAACTAGCAGTAGGGAACCTGCTACTGATTGGATTATTACTTTCTCAAAAATAATTTCCTCTGGTACCTTACTTGGCTTTGCAGATCAGGCTCGTCAGACTGATGGGACGGTAGTTTCCGGGATCCAAAGTGGATCCGACTTGTGGAATGGGATGACTGTAGGTGTGTGCCAGTCTGTGAGCATGAAGCCTGAGGTGAGGCTGTGATTAAACATGACACATAGGTGAGGTGCCAGTTCATTTTGTAGGTCATGCAGTACACAGCACAGTATGTCGTCTGGTCCCATGGATGCTGTATTCTTGGCTTTGGAGAGTGTGTTTTTTTACCTGAGTGGCCGTGATTACCAGAATTTGGCATTCTGTCGGTCTCCTTTGACTTTATCCGTTCGATCCACTAAGAGTCTCCTGGAATCGGACATTATGAGACTGGTGGACCAGCTCCTCATGGCGAGGGGATTGTTTTTGGTTCCTAGCCAAGTCAGCACCAGGACTGGCCCTATTACAACACCATCCTTTCTTCCTCCTATAACTCCAGTTGAGTCAATGGAACCCACGATTCTGACACACCTGGCTTCGACTGTCTCAGTTCCGGTAAGAACTTCCTCTCCAGAACCAAGGATTTCCTAGAGTTCCTCTAGGCTATCAGTACCAGTGGCTTCCCAGGGTTGAGACACCCTGGCCAGTTCCGAGGTGAACGGATCGACTTAATTTATTTCAGAGCCTTCCATGCCCCTTGGTACCTTGGCCTTTGTTGAATCAACCTAGGATTTGGTTTCAGAGGTCACCTCCTCAGTGCAGGGTGGGACTTTGGTTCTGAAGGAGTCTATTTCGGCTCCGAGATCCCATTCCTCTATGGGGGGGAACCAGCCTTCCGAATCATGGAGAAGGCCTTATCCATTGGGGACTCACAGTCTTTGCCATCCCTGTCAGGCCAAACTACCTCTCCTTGACCAGAGCTTCCATCAGTCTATTCCATGGGATAGAGGGCACAAAAGCTCCAGGAAAGACCCTCTTTGGTGGTTTCCTCTTTGGACACTTCCTCAGAGCATCCCCCCGAGGAAGTACCTATGAAGGAAAAGTGCAAGAGGAAGCATTTAGACTCTCTGGAGGAGTCCTTCATTGAAGGTACTGACTTTGATGAAGGGGGAGTTTCCCCCAGGTCACGCCCTGGTGATGTTTCCTTCTGGGACATCCTAGAAATCCTGAAGCAGAGGGGTAGCTGGAATTCTTTCCAGGCTTCTTCGGAGAAGTCGATATACCTGGAGGCTTTTTGTGTCCAACCTCTTGGATTTCTCTGCCTGCTGAAGAGCTCATTAAGCTGATCACACAGCAGGCATGGAAGATGCCCGACTCCATCGAACCAATACCCAAGAGATCTGACTGGATCCTTTCCTCCCCCATAGAAGAACAACATTGGTCCAAAGGCATACCCTTAGACGCCATGATGATAGTGGCAGCCACTAAGAAGGAACTTGCTGAAGAAAGTCCAACTATCCATCCTCCTAACAAGGAGTCTAGGACTATGGATAGGTTTAGGAAGCACTTTTACATTTCAACGACCTTTCTTGTTAGGTCCTTGAACTATATGGTGCACTTTACAAGGTTATAGAGGGATCTAATCTAAGAGCTCTTGGATACCCTCTCAAGAGCAGTAGCTGAAGGGGTACGAGACAAATATGCTTCTCAGCTTGCCACCCTTGAAGCAATTTCTAACTCGTCCATGAGGCTGATTGCCCATGGAGCTGAAGGGACAACAAGAGTGGCGACTTCAAGCATAGCCAGGCACACCTGGATGCGCTTGTGTAACTTTGCGGAGCCATTTAAAGCATTATTCATCAGTTCTCCATTTGACGGATCATCCCTATTTGGCCCTAAGGTAAAACACACACTGGCCAGATGTGAGAAAGATGGGAAGACTCTGCCGTAGGCATATGTTTCTCCATTCCTCAACGGCCGTACTCTGGGAACCAGAGAAGTGGGAGACAATGGTTTAAGAAATCCCAAGGGCCTTCCTAGGACTTATGTGACAAAGACTTTCCCTAAGGCAGATGGGGAAGTAATGGAAGATGCTGCCCTAGAAGTAGAAGTGTCCCGCAGAACCAGGGCTCCATAGATTCCTTCTCTGGTACTTCCTACCAGCACATCTGAAGGGGGGGCCCAACTGCCTTCCTCTGGAGGCAGTCGGGGGATGATTATCCCTGAGCTAGCCCACCTGTCAACTGATAAAATTGGACAAATGGGTACATGGATACATATCCAGAGGTTAAAATATTCCACTTTTTATAAGTCCAAAACCCAAAAAAAGACTTCCAGCTGTTCCACCAAGTCACAGGAAAGCAGCAGTGGCAGAAAGTCAAAAACTGCTCGACAAAAGAGTCATCCAAAAAGTCTCACCAGACCAAATAGGATCCGGGTTTTACTCAAGGTTCTTTTTAGTGCCCAAAAAACAGGAGATTGGAGACCTATTTTGGATCTCAGCCAGTTCAATAAGGCAGTTTGGTAAACCAAATATCGGATGGTCTCAGTATAGTCTATACTTCCATTCATGGAAAAAGATGATTGGATATGCTCTATAGAACTCCAGAATGCGTATTACCACATAAAAATGGACAAACACTCCAGGAGGTTCCTGAGCTTCTGGCTGGGAGCCAGTCATTTCCAATTCAGAGCACTGCCGTTTGGACTCACCTCAGCCCCCATGGTGTTTACCAAATGCATGGCGGTGGTAGCAGCGGGTTTATATTACATCGTCGACTGCTTAGGTTGTCGAACGCCTAAACGTCGACACCTAAATGTCGACAACTTAAGATTGAGAATGGCTGTTTCCACATAGGGAAACAATGCCATTGGACAAAGTGAAAAAAAAAATTTAAACAGAAATCAAGTGGGGGGTTTGCCCCCCCCCCCCCCCCAAACCCCCCAACTATATATACCAACTCCAAGATCGCTCTATGTTGTAAACATTGCAAAATCCATGTAACGGCCAAACAACTTGTTGGAAATGGCCATTCGCAATTTTAAGTTGTCGATGTTTAGGTGTTGATGTTTAGGCATTCGACAACCTAAGCGGGTGACTATTTAATATAGACCCAGTAGCAGCTCATCTAAGACTGCAAGGATTTCCATACCAGGCGTCAGTTAGAAAAAGAAAGAGATTATACTGTGCATCTCCAGGCATCACAATAAATTACAAATAGTCAAATTTACAACCCTTACAGCAACTAGACTTTATCTGAGCCCTGTTGGATACAGTTGCAGGTAATGTTTCACTTCCACGGGAAAGACTACAAAGGATCAAATCTCAAGTCAGCCACATTATCCAGATCAAAAATGTTCTAGACAGATTAGTCCTACAAGCATTAGGCTCGATGGCAGCCTCAATTACTCTAGCTCCCTTAGCAGTATATCACATGCGAATCTTAACAATAGTTGCTAGCCTCCCAGTGGTCTCTGATGGATCTGCCAATGTCTCACCACAATTTCATTACCAGTCACTGCAAACAGGAACTTTCATGGTGGCTCCACTCCAACAAGATTCTTTCAGGCTGTCCATTCATCCCTTCTGCAACCCCAAGTCATAGTGACCCCAAATGCTTCCCAGATAGGGTAGGGGGGGGCATTATCTGTGAAGGACAGTCCAAGGCATGTTGTCCCATCTGGATGGTCCCATCTGGTGGATTGTCCCATCTGGAGGCCAACTTGCACATCAGTATTCTAGAGATGAGGGCAGTGCTGTTAGCGTTGCAAGCATTTTAGGATGCACTTCCTCTAAGAACAGTAGCAATTCAGACAGACAACATGTCAGTAGCCTGGTATATCAACAAACAAGGGGGAACCAAGTCTTACCCACTGTGTCGAGATGCCCTCAGAGTTTGGCAATGAGCACACATTCTAGGGAGTTCCAGCTGAGTACAACCATTCTCATGCCTTGAGTGGTCTCTCAATCCTGTGGTGGCAAGAAAGATTTTTCATCACTGGGGCCAACCTTGCTGCAATCTTTTTGTCTCTTCCCTGAGCAACAAGTCCAGCAGTTAATTTGCTCTAATCCCCCCCTCCAGGGGAGTCATCCAGAGATGATGTTTTCCAGGATTGGGCCCCCTCTGTCTTTTCTATGCCTTTCCTCCAACTCCTCTGTTATCCCAGTTTCTAAAGAAAGCCAAGAGGTTGGAGAACTCAATAATCCTCATTGCACCCTTTTAGCCTCGACAAGTTTGTTTTCCCTTCCTTTGGCCTCATCTTCTTCAGAAACCATTGATGCTGGAACCAGATCCAGATCTGCTAGCTCATCCAGAGGCCATGATTCATCTTAACCTCTATCATCTCAAGCTCACTGCGTGGCTTCTCCAGTTTCCGTGATTGATAAGCATCCTTCCCTTTCCTCTCCTGTCCATGAAATCATTGTGGCCCATCTTAAACCTTCAACTAGTAAACTGTATTAGAGTAAATTGGAAAATGAGCTGGTTGAGTCTTTATGAGTGAACTTGATCCTTATACGACCCCTGTTCATAAAGTTTTGGATTTTTTAGCTAACCTCTATCAGTCTGGTTCCTCTACCTCAACAATTAAAGTCCATCTAGCTACAATCTCTTACTTCCATACGGAGTTTGATGGGTCATCCCTTATGTCACACAAACTTTGTAAAGCCTTCTTAAAGGGAACCCTAATGTTAACATCTCCATTTAAAGAACCCATTCCTCCCTGAGATCTAACACTAGTTCTTCAATCCCTTACTTTGCTTCCTTTCGAACCATCAGTTACATGTAACTTGAAGTTTCTGACTTGGAAAATTATTTTTAGTGATTGTTACATCTGCCAAGAGAGTATCTGAACTTCAGGCCTTGTCCTGCAAATCATCCTACATAATATTTCATAAAGACGGGGTCGCTGTTAGGACTAATCCATCCTTTTTTACCAAAGGTAGTCTCAGAATCTAATATCAGTCAGACACTTCAGCTACAGGCCTTTTTCCATGATTTTTTCAACAAAGGGGAACATTCCCTTCATTTATTTGATGCCCAGAGAGCTATGATTTTATCTGCACAGAAAAAAAGATTTCAGAAAATCTGACCAACTGTTTGTTGCTTTTTTCCCATTTTCTTTAGGTAATCCAGTGTCAAAAGTTACCTTGGCGAAATGGCTCAGAGATTGTATTAAATGTATCTGCCAATCAAAAGGGCTCCACCTTTCACACCCAGTAAAAGCCCACTCAGCTAGAGCTGTGGCAACTTCTGCAGTTTTTCATGCCAGTTCTTCTTTAGATGATATTTGTGCAGCAGCCACTTGGTCTTCTCCTCATACTTTTGTCACTCATTACAAAGTGGATCAGGTCTATAGGGGTGCTTAGGAATATTCTTTTGTGAGACCTCCCAAGATTCAGGTAGCTAGGGATTCTGTCCCACCGTCAAGGATTCTGTGAAGATTGACAACATCAGATAAAGAAGTTGTCTTACTATAATGTTCCATCTGTGTTGTCGAGCTTCAATAATCCTTGACACTCCCTCCCTCCTTCTCCTAGAGTGAGACTCTTAGTGGATCAAAATATGCCAGAACTGGCTTCATATTAATGACACATATCTGGTCTCAAATTCTTATTGCTATTTATCTGCCACTAATTTAGGCAAACTCAATCTGAGGTAATTTAAAGAGGAGCATTATGGGTAAAGCCGAGAGTTTGGAAGACACAAGCTGAAATAAATGCCCGAGTCGGTTTTGAGGCTTGGAACCAAGTCCACAGTCAAGAATTAATGAAGATTGACAATATAGATGGAACATTATGGTAAGACATAACTTGTTTTTTTTGCTAAAACTTCACCACTGGATGCACAGCCCCCCCACCCCTAACAAAAATGTTTTTTTCAAATCTAAACAAACCTAAGAGGGAAAAACAGGGTGTGTGTGTGTGTGTGTGTGTGTGTGTGTGTGTGTGTGTGTGTGTGTGTGTGTGTGTGTGTGTGTGTGTGTGTGTGTGTGTGTGTACACATACTTGCATGTTGGTGTTTGCTTATTTGTTTGTTTCTGTGTCTGTCATTCCATGTCTGTGTGTGCTTCTTTGAAGAGTTATTGTCGCAGAAAAGCCCTTGTATGCATTTAAAGAGTTATTTCATTCTTTATACTGTAAGCATGATGCTTCTATAATCTAGTTTAAATGAAAATAAAAATGCAGATGGCTGTAGCAATGGTTTTCTGTACATTATGTTATACTGGAGAGCAGATTACTAAGACTGTTTTCCTTTGATGCCCAGTCTTTGTTGTAGTTTTACAGACGCAGATTTCAAGAGAAACTTCAGAACACAGCATCCCCAGTTGCTGAGGCAGTTATATGTAAAGCATTGATTTGTGGGAACTGAAGCTGTTTTCTGTGTTTTACAGGTAACAGAGTATGGTGAACCATCTGTGACCCATGGACCTCTGGTGGTAGCTGTGGTACCACACCTCCCAAGAGATGCATCTGTCGAGTGGCATGTGGTTGCTATGAATGATGATCCCACTCAAAGAAAATTTATCTCAATGGCAGGAAAGCTGCAGGGATGTAAAATAGACTGTGAAGCAGTGGGATCGAGTTCCATGTCAAGTGTAGCTCTCTCTGTGTCGCTGTCACTGACGTCACAATTAATGGCCTCAGTGGCTTTGGACAGCATGTTGCATGAGCTGAGTTCAGTGATGCTGACAGCTGTGAAGGAACTTTCTCAGGATGACAACTTAACTCTTCTGTGTTGCAGGACTTTTTACATTAAGGACTGCATAAGTGGGCATTCTCTATTAACAGGTAAGACCCTATCAGTACATAAATGATATATAATTTGATCAAATGTGTGTCACTTACAAAGAAAAGAAGTCAGCATGCAAATGTTAAATGGTGTGCACTTTCTCTCTTAATTATTTAGCACATAACTAGGTATATAAACTAACATTTGCAGACAGAGGAGTTGAAAAGTTAGGAACTGCTTTGACATACTGATGCCCAGTTTTCATAAGCACAGTTTCATGTTCTGAAAGTCCTGCTCTCCTGGGTTGCTAAATGGCTTACTGATAGAACCCACACTGTAAAAGTAGCTGACTCCAAATCCAGCTCCAGACAAGTGACAAGTGGAGTACCTCAGGGTTCAGTCCTGGGGCCGCTCTTGTTTGGCATCTACTTCTCTGAAGTTCAGGTCAACACTAAGGGACTCTGGCTAACAAAGTTTGCAGATGACTGCAAAATGGGAGCCATTATTGAATCCCCAAATGATGTGGATACTCTACAAAAGGGCCTTACAGAAACAGATGCTTGGTGCCAGAGCCATGGGCTCAAGCTCAATGCCAAGAAATGTATTGTTATCCCCTTTGGGAAAAAACATGTATCCATGAATTACCATATAGGTGGCAGTACACTAAACACAGAAAGTGTGATAAGAGACTTAGGGACACAGGTGGACAGTGGTCTCACCTTCGATAACCACATCGCCACAACAGTCAGGAAATCCTTCTATGTGGCACACCTCATCACGAAGGGCTTTTCATCCAGAAAAAAGGAGGTCATTGTCCCACTGTACTCATCCCTCATTAGACCCATTATAGAATACAACGCCCCATTTGGTATGTACCTCTCAAGACATCTGCAACAACTGGAAAGGCCTCAGAAATACCTCACTAAAAGAATCACAGGCCTAAAGCAGATGCCCTATGCTGACCGCCTTAAAAACTCCAGCTATACTCTGTCGCATATCGTCTACTCAGAGGCGATCTCTGCTTAACATACAAGGCCATGTCAAACCCAGAGCTGTTGGACATGCTACACTTAAAGAAATCCCAATCCCTCAGAGCTACACGCTCCAGGGATCTAAACCTTGTCATCACAATAAACAAAACATGCTGGAGGGATAGGTTTCTGACCCAGAGACTCCCCAGACTCTGGAATAGATTGCCCATACATGTCAAGCAGAGTGCCTCTTTGGACCTCTTCAAGAGGAACCTTGACGATTGGATGGGAGAAAGGAAATTCACCCCAGGGATCACGTCAGTTGCCCTGCTAGACAGGGGTCCAGGAAAGTAAATAATGTGGGAAGAAATAGCCAGGGAATTGTTATGGCTAGGCTTGTATAGGCCCTAGGGCTGATAGCCTAGTACCAACCTATGAATCTATGAACCTATGAACCATGTAACTACCACAACAAACTATTAGAAAACTTTTAACAACAACATTTTTTCAGGTTAGCTGTGCCTGTGTTCCCTGCACCCACTGATGAGAGAGGTGTGCCTACATACCACAGTCTCTAAATATACTACCTCCAAGATCGCATCACTTCAAACAAGATGGAAACACACTTATCTACCTTTCTGCAAGTTGGTGTGTCCTCAGAGATGGTGTGCAGAATGAGGGTGTATGGGGGATAGCTCCTACATCAGGGTTACAGGAAGTAGATACAGAACACCCTCCCCTGCAAGAAATTACACTTGTAGGATTATTTATTTTGCTCTATCCTTGTATGATATACTAAATAGCAGGATAAATGTCATTATGGTAGTAGGCATGGAAAACTGGAATGATAAATCAGAGCAGATCCAGAATTATCAGTAAGATGGAAGAAATATATGGACATTATGGTGCTTCTGCATCCCAGGAAGTCTAACTTCTACCTACCTTTATTAAAAAAAGAGTGGAGGGTAACTTCAGGATGGCCTGAGCAAGGTTTCAGTTTCCAAATTAAAATCTTGTAAATTTCTATAATATGTGCGTTAAGATTTTGCATGTTTCCAATGGAAGCAGAATGCTAGAATTTCTTTTCATGGATGTGGAACAATAATCCATTGTGAGTACTTTTTAATATGCACTAAAGGTGTTTTGCTTGTCTTGTTGTTTGAGAAATTTGCTTGTTTTTTTTTTTTTTTTTTTTTTTTTTTTTGTTTTGTTTTTCAAGAAATGCGCTTAGTTTCCATCTAGCAGAATAATGAATTGTTTAATAGATGTTGGCACTTTTCTGACATTTACATTAATAGTAAGTCATTATTCTGAGAAAGTTTAACCTACAATCTGTGGCCTTATGCCTTTTTTTGCAGCTGTATTCAGTAGAAATGCACAAGTAAAATTATTGGATTAATGTGGGCACAGAATTTTCACAAAACATGAATAGACAAAGCACTGATAGAGGTATGCCACCCAGTCTGTGCCTGTGTTCAAGTGTTAGAATGCAGAGGATCTTTAGGAGTGAGAAGTGAGAGACTGACACCTAGGTCACTTTTTTTGGTGGGGGGACTGAATGTATACCACTGTGGTATACCACTGCATATGTGACAGCTTTTGGAGGATGTATGTCATGATTCATGGCAATCACCTATGCAGAGCAGTGAACAGTGGCACATAGCAGACTATATCAGAGTATGAGTATAAATACAGGTCTATATTATATCATTGAATGCTTAAAAAAGCGAATGATGAATAATTGACCCCATGTAAGCGAAAGCTTGCAGTCTGTAAAGCTCAGAACAGCAATTTTCTCTGTTCCAAAAAAAAAAGGAAAAAAATTTAAAAGAATACATACAATGGGGGGCTTCTCCTCCCATACCCTCCTACTTAAATGTACCAACTCCGAGATCGCACTACAGTGCCGAAAACAGCAAATTAACAGAAGTGGCCAAGCTAATTCTTTCCCTGGGAAAGAAGTCGCTTAAAAGCCACTTTGCTATTTTGCTTTTTCATTGTTTTAAGTTCCACCAAGACGCATTCGATAGAATGCGTCTTCGGTCATCTAATAGAAACCCATAAATACCACTCCAGAGATGGGTAAAGAGCAGTGACATTTACGTATTAGTCTTCTGTCCTCCTGACAGCAAGGGCCTACCAGAGTTGTACTATAACATAATTTAGTTAATTTCCCTGAGGTGTCAGTACTCATTTCTGTCTCTATCTTAAATTTATATTGTTAGTAGACAAATTCCATGCAATGGCAGCACATCCAAGTTTATCATGTCATACCATAAACTAAACAGTGCTCTGGCATTAATATTAAATGCAGACACACTTTATCTGATTACAAGTCAGGAATCAAACCCAGTATAGAAGATAAACAAGGATTGATGGGGTTATTTTATTATTTATTTATTTATTTATTTGCAGTTTGATTACCAGGGAAATCCACTGGGCCGAACTGACCCATTTTCAGTGGAGGCCTGGGGAGAAAAGATGCATGATACTAGATACAACTGATAGTTAATATTAAAGATAATATTATGTAGAATAGTTACTCATAAATGCATTCAGTATCATGCATAGTTAACAAATTCATTAAGCTTGAAGGTAGGGATCATACAGTTTCATTTGAGAAAACAGATATCTGTTAGCTGTCGAAACAGTTTACATACAAACCTTTTAAGAAAATGTAAATACGCTTTACATACACACATCAACAGTAGAATGCTATTTACAAGGTGGGGGTCGTGTGAGGGTAGCTGTAGGAGTTGTTGAGAGGTTAGAGAGAAGCTATAGAAATTGTTGAGAGCTTAGATAGGCTCATAGGAAGATAACTATGAGAGTTATAGAGCTTGGGAACCAGAGCGAGAACCCCCTTGGATTAAGTTGGGTGAAGGCAGGTACATTTCCATTTAGTGGACATGTGTTTGAATAGTTGGGTTTTGAAGTTTTCTGAGTTTGGTATGGTCCTTAGTGTGAAGGGAAGGGAATTCCATTTTTTGCCTAGTGAGAAAGATAGGAGAAGTTGTCCAGCAGGACGTTTAGGTTTATGGATAGTAATTAAGTTCTGATTTTCAGATCTGAGAGCTCTGTTCAGTGTGTAAGGGGGAAGGATGTTAGTTAGAGCGGGACATTTTGTTGGGTGAAATATGAGTCTCTGTGCAGTAGTGAGTTGGAGATAGTTTAGGTAATTTGGGAGTTCAAGCCAATTCAGGGATTGTAAGGTTAGGCAGTGATGGGAGGCAAATTTAGAGATTTTGTTTTAGCAGTTTTCTAGTTTAGAGGTGATAGAGGAGGACAGGTTGGTTAGGAGAGGGGCTCCGTATAATAAGGAAGGAAGAAGATAACTCGAGGCCAGAGTTTGCCTGGTAGAGTTGGAGAGAAAGTGATTATTCCTATACAGCATACTTAGCTTTTGGTGGGTTTTCTTAATATTTTTTTGAATATGAATATCAAACTTGAGGTGTTCATCTACAGTAATGTCATGTAGTTTGGCAGAGGGGACTACTTCTATTGGTGAGTTGGTTTGACTGTAGACTTTGAAGTTGTTTTTATCGTAGGAGAGGGTCTTTGTGGGAGGGAATAGTAGAATCTTTGATTTATTTGCATTGAGAGAGCGGTGGTTTTGGCACATCCAGTTTTCAGTTGTTGAGAAGGTAGTTTGGATTTTAGTCAGCAATTCAGAGAAGTTTGAGGCAGAGCAGACTAAGGTTGAATTGTCTGCATATTGAATGATTTTAGCACCAGGAATAGCAGTGTGAAAGTTATTGATGAAAATGTTAAAAAACATTGGCCCAAGGATGGATCCCTGTGGTATGCCAGTTGGGGTAGGTAGGAAGGAAGAGATGGAGTTCTTCCATTTGACTGCCTGTGATCTGTCTGATAGATAGCTAGAGAACCAGGATAAAGCATTATGTGAGAGATTAAGGTGTGAGAGATGACAGAGAAGGTGCTTGTGGGAAACAATATCAAAGGCTTTAGACAGATCGAGTAAAACAGTAGAAACTAAGTGTCCCGAATCTCGGGCTTGATTGACAGTTTCTAGGAAAGAGAGTAGAGCGGTTATTGTGCTATGGCCTGGACGGAAGCCATGCTGGGTAGGAGTGAGAAGATTGTTTTGGTTCAGGAAAGGCATAAATTGGAGGTGGATGCATTTTTCTAGTATTTTGGAGATTGGTGAGAGCAAAGCAATGAGTTGAAAGTTTCAGATGCTGGTATTTTTACCTACTTTATGAAGAGGAAGAATATAAGCTGAGTTTGGGGACGTATGATTCTTTTATGGATTGGTTGATAATGATGCTGATTGGGAGAGCAATGCCATCAGCAGCACATTTTAGGAAGGAAGAGGGAATATTGTCGGGAGTGTTAGAGCAAGGTTTAAGTTTGGACAAAAGTTTTTTTATAAAGTTAGTGAAGATGGGTTTGAGTTCAAACAGATGAGGTGAGTTAGAAGGGGGAGAGTATAGAGCAGTTGGGTTATTACTGGGAAATGTCTTGGTGAGGGTAGTAATAGTGTGTATCAAAAATTAGTTAAATTCAGAGCCTAGTTCAAGGTCAGATTTACTTGGGTCAGGACAGTTCTTGGAGCCTGGATTGAGGAGTGAGTTTATTGAGTTCCAGAATTTTGGGAGGTTTTTATTGTTATTGGACTGAAGTCTGATATAGTAGGATTTTTTGTCTTTGGTGATTAGTCGTTTTGCACGGTTGCAGAGCTGTTTATATTGGAGCAAGATATTGGCCAGTTCATTGTTTTGGTAAAGCTTCCATAGTTTGTCTCTGTGGTGCATAATCTGTTTTGTCTCTTTGGGTAGCCAAGGAACAGTTTTGGTTTTTATCCTTTTGTTTCTTAGTGGGGCTAGTGAGTTTAAAGTATCAAGGAAGACAGAGATGAAGTATTCTATAGCCTTGTCAAGAGGAAGGATGTTTAGAATTTGCCAGTTCATTTGTTTGAAAGTATTTGAGAAAGTAGTTGGGTTGAAGCTATTGAGGTTATGAGTTTGAATGTATTGATGCTGGTGTGGGGAGGAACTAGTTGAGCGATGCATGAAGGCTGGGAGGTGGTCGCTAAAGGTATCAGGAATTGTGCCAGAATTGGTTATTTTATTTGGATCTGAGACTAGGATCCAATCTATAGTGGATCCGGGAGGGTTTATTTTGTTAGGTCAAGTGATGAAGAACTAGTTGAGCGATGCATGAAGGCTGGGAGGTGGTCACTAAAGGTATCAGGAATTGTGCCAGAATCGGTTATTTTATTTGGATCTGATACTACGATCCAATCTATAGTGGATCCGAGAGGGTTTATTTTGTTAGGTCAAGTGATGAAGAGGATTATTTGAGTGAAGTTATAGAGGTTAATGGATAGGGAGGGAGAGAGGCAATTGATTTTATTCCAGTCAATAGTCACATCACCAAGGATATAAGTTTCATAGTTAATTTCAGTAGAGGCCCATAGGAGAATATTTTCGAGTGTAGAGATATTATTACCAGGTGAGATATATAGGGCAATGATGCAGATATTTTTGTTTATTTAGTTTTAGGATTCCAGCAGTTAGTTCAGTGTTCTGGAATTGAGGAATTGGAATTTGGAGGGGAATTAAGGTAAGAAGGTTGGAGTAGACTAGGGCATGAAGTAGCCCATTTTAATAGCCTGAGGCCATTCTTTAGTCCCATCATATGTGTTGTCCACTTTAACTACAGCCACTTATAGTACTGTGTGGACTGCAGGCCGATGGTTTGCTGCTGAGTTATAGTTATGCCAATTACAGGGAAAAAGACAATTTCATCCTCTTAAAAGCTGCATAGTTGTTTAGATTAGCTCTTTTGAGGTGTGGCATATATTCTGTCCATACTAGTATTCATACTTCTCAATATCTTAGCATGAGAAAGATGGACAAAGCCAAAACTAATGGGAAGACAAAGGCCCAAAATGAGGGACACATATTAAACATTACTCTGAACAACTTAGAGAGTTGGTAGACTATCAGGTTTTGCATCAACATATATTTTTTGAAGGGTATAAATTCTGAAACTCAAATGTCTGTCATTATGTAATGACTTCAGGCTTCAATGATTTGCAAAAAAAAAAAAAAAAAGAACACAAATTTATGAGGCAAACACCTGGACAGTTGAGAGAGATATGCTAGTACTGTGTATTCAGTTACACTGTCAAAATTCTCTGCAAATTATTTACACTTACTCAGTCTCTGAATCTGTATAGAAACTATACTAGCAAAAATGCGGTGTCGTAATGGGGACACTGTGTGTGAACAGTTATGCCAGTTTGGTTTTGACAGATTGGAAAAATAGGTATGTGCTGAACAACAATCCCTACAAGAACCAGGTAAAATTTTACATGCGCTTTGTGGATGACATCTACCTAATCTGGAATGATGACACAGATATCCTATGGGACGTTGTGAGCTATTTGGAGGGGACAACCAGATTTCTGAAGTTTAAGTTAAATTTCCCTGACACTAGCATAAGTTTTTTGGACATTGAGATTTTTAAAGATGAGCATAATAAACTCAACACAAGATTGTTTAAGAAAGAAAGCAAGAGAAACAATCTATTATGCAGAAATAGCATGCACTCTGCTTATACGTTCACTAATGTTGTTAAAAATCAAGCATATAGGATGTCAAGACTATGTAATAGGGATAATGGCTTTGATGGCGTGACTAAGAATTTAAAGGAAGAACTACTTGAGAGGGGTTATAAAGAGACTGAAATAGATAAAGAACTTAAGGGTATAAGAACACTTAGAAAGGACAGAGCGCAACCACTTATTACGAAAGGGTAAACCTCTACTACCACTCCTCAACCCCCTATTTCTGAACAAGTAGTATGACAACAAGAGCAGATGAGTCGTAGTGGTATGAGGAATTGAATTAAGCTTTCATATGCAGGTGATATCAGGCAAGTAAGTGATGTCATAAGGTCCCATTGAAAAATATTGATGTTAGATCCTTTACTTAAAGACATAGTTGGTCCAGAACCAACGCTTATGTATGGATGCAATAAGAACCTGTAGCAACTATTATGTTATCCCTCCTTGAATATTTCAGCACTGGTTACCCAGAGAAAAGGTACCTTTCCATCTAAATTATGTACTGCTGCCAATACATTTCCACTACTAATGAGTTTATAAATCCACAAACTGGTAGAAAATTTCACTGCAGCAGTTATGCAGACTGTAGAACTAAGCAGTTAGTATATGCAGCAGTTTGTGGCTTATGTACATGCTTCTATACTGGTAAAATGGACAGATACATTAAGGAATGCATCTCTAAGCATGTAAGTGATATCAAGCTTAAGGTTACCAAAAATCCACTTTTTAAGCATGTTAGTGAGGTGGGAGGGCAATCTGAAGTAGTTTACTTCATTTGATCTTCAACTTGTGGGAATATGGATCCATGTCGGATCCAAGCCGGCAAAGATTACAAGCATCAGCTCTGAGCTCCAGACTCCTCCCCTTACCTATAATCCACCTCCCTTGCCTTCCATCCCCAGATCTCGTTTGTTGCGATTTGAAATAACATCGTGTCTCTGAAGCTCCAGTTAGCAGGGTACTTTTCTGATATTGTAAGCTACTAATATCTGTTTTTCTTAGCCATTTTAGCTTAGAGTAGATATCCCTTCTCCCCTCCCATTGCTTTGGCGTTGTGTGTAGGCTTTTAGTAGTTGTTAGGGTTAGGTAGTGTAGTTTGTCTCTGTGTACCCCTCCTTCCTTTTCTAGTCAGTTTATTGTGTGGTGAATGGGAGTGTTAAAGTTTCAGTGGAAAGTTTTGTCTTTTCTTCCTAGGATGGCTGAAAAGCTTATTTTTAAGCGCTGCACTGAGTGTGGCCATAATCGGTCCCCAACGGATGGCCACACTCTGTGTGCACTGTGTTTAGGTGTAACCCACCTTAATGTTGACTGTGCTATTTGTGTGGGGTTCACCCCCGGGCGTTGAAAGACCAAAGGCCAAGTTGGCCCTCAAGGGGCTTCTTCCTGCCACTGATCCTCCCTCCTTGTCCTCTGCTTCAGTCACGGTGGCTGCCTCTCCCACTTCTCTGCCTCTGGCTTCCCCTCCCTCCCAGGCTGAGACTCAAGCTCCCACTTCTAAGCCTGTGGTAGAGGAGCAGAAGAGGGGTAGAGAGCAGGAGAGAGAGTCGAGGCCGAAAGAGAAGAGGAAGAGGTCTCCAGACCTCGTGTCACCCAGTAAATCTGCTCGGATACACGACTCCCCCTGGCTCCGATCTCCAAGGTTCTCCCCGGAGCCGGAGGAGGCACGCTCAGTCTCCAGGGCCTCAGCTCCCCGACCTGCCCAGTTGGAGTCTTTGGCCTCGTCTCGGTCCACCCAGTCTCTCTTGGACATGGATCTGGATAAGGTGATGAGGCACTTCATCCATACACAGATCCAGATGGGGGTCATGCCAGCCCCACCTCCCTCAGGAGGACACAGCTCACTTCCTTTTTTTAAGCCTATTACTCCTTCCCTGATCCGACCTTCAGCTTCGAAGTTCTTGGATCCAAGGTTGGCCTTGGTCAGGGTGTCGACACTGACTGTCCTCGCATCCTCGACACCGGCAGCTGCCTGGAGCATCTCAGATTCGACCAGTTCAGATCCAAGCCACTCTTGGAGCCGGAGCCTGGGGGTCAGATCTGAGGGAGTGGAACCTTCTCCATCGGCTCCAACATTGTTGGTCCAAGTTATCTCTCTCGGAGATCTAGCTACTTTGGGGCCAGCTCCGATTCTCACATCTGATCTGGGGAGACCGGCCTCCTTATTGGCTTTACAGGACATCCTCTCTCCTTCGGGATTTGGTGTGGTAGAATGGGTATTTTCTGTTGGATCAAGGCCCCCGACTGCCCCCTCGGGCTCCACCCAGACACTCTCGGCTCTGTCTACAGTCCCTGTCATCTTACCAGAGGGACAGCCCATGCCCAAAGGGTCCTAGACGGTTTCCTCAGAGGAACAGGTGGCTTGTGAGCGCTCCCTGGAGAGCCCCACGGGAGATATACCTCGCAAGCATATGTGTAAAAGGAGGCACTTGGACTCCCCTGAGTCCCTGACCAAGGACACAGACTTAGATGAGGGGAAGGGCTCCCCAAGGTCACCTCCCGACAATGTCTCCTTTGGAGACATCATGGAGATCCTGCACCAGCGGTTAGGTTGGTCTGCCCCAAGCCCTCCTCTGATGAGTCTGTGTTCCTGGAGGCTTTCTGCATGGGCCCGTCTACTTTCTGGGTGTCCCCTCCCATGGATCCTTTAGTGGAAGTGATTACCTCGCGGGCATGGAAGGAATCTGATACCATGGAGCCAATCCCCAAGCAGCCCAATAAGGTTTTGAGTCCCCCCATAAAATGTCCTTCCTGGAACAAGGGCTCCCCTGTGGATGCCATGGTGGTAGCAGCAGCCACTAAAAGGGAAATATCTCAGGAAAGTTCCTCGGTTCACCCTCCTGACTGAGAGTCTTGAATGATGGACTGACTAGGGAAGTGGGTGTATGCTTCAGCTACCTTTTTTATAAGGGCGCTGAACTGTTTGGCCCATGTCATGAGACTCCAATGTGACCTTGTGAAAGAGCTGGAGGAGTCTCCACCCAAGTCCATGTCGCAGGAGGACAAGGCTTTGTTCTCTGCAAAAATGGCCACTTTGAGAGCAGTATTGAATATGTCCATGTGACTCCTCTCCCATGCAATGGAAGGGGCGGCTGGGTCCGGTGTGTCCATGAGGCATAACACCTGGCTCAGGTTGTGCCAATTTACCGAACCCTTTAAGGTGTCCT
This sequence comes from Protopterus annectens, assembly GCF_019279795.1. Taxonomy (NCBI): domain Eukaryota; kingdom Metazoa; phylum Chordata; order Ceratodontiformes; family Protopteridae; genus Protopterus; species Protopterus annectens. Next base: position 254,246,243 of record NC_056737.1, read on the forward strand.
TTGCTAATGCCCCTTTTGATGGCTCGACTCTGTTCGGTAAGACCGTTAAGGATACGCTAGTCCAGAGTGAGAAGGATGGGAAGACATTGTCTGCCATTGGGATCCGCTTCTCTAACCCTCAACGATACTTTTACTGGAACCAGAGAGGGCAAAAGAAGATGTGGTTCTGAAAGTCTCAGTATTCCTGGGAAACTCAGGACTGTTCTTCCCTCAGAGGCAGAGGGGGTCAGAATGGACGCTGGCCCAAAGGCTGAGGGGGACCGCAAAACTTCTGGTCTCGAGAACCTTTCTCGGACAGACCCGGGCAGCAACCCTGAAGGGTTGCCCGACTGCTGTACTCTGGAGGCAGTCGGGAGACGATTGTCCTTGCACCCAGCGACTTGGGAGTCCATAACAACGGACCACTGGGTGCTACAAATCATATCCAGAGGATATTCTATCCACTTTGTGGGTTCTCCAACCCCTTCCAAACACCTCCTAGATGTTCCATTCACGCAAAGGGAGGCAGCAGCACAGGAAATTTCCAATTTGCTAAAAAAACAAGCCATCAAAACCACCCCCGTAAATCAGTCTGGATCGGGCATCTGCTTTAGGTTCTTTTTGATGCCAAAGAAAATGGGGGACTTAAGGCCCATTTTGGACCTCTCCATCCTGAACCTGTCAGTGGCCAAAGAAAAGTTCCGGATGGTCACTGTACAGTCCATCATGACATCCCTACAAGAGAGTGACTGGATATGCTTGTTAGATCTCCAGGATGCTTACTATCACATGAAGATGCACAGAAGCTCCAGGTTCCTCCACTTCCGGCTAGGGGCCAATCATTACCAATTTCAAGCCCTATCCTTTGGTCTCACCACAGCCCCCAGGATGTTTACCAAAGTGATGGCAGTGGTAGCGGCTCACCTGAGGCTTCAGGGGATTCAGGTCTATCCATACCTGGACAATTGGCTATTTACTGCTCCCACCAGGCGTCTACTTTCCCAAACCAGGGACTACTTTCTGACACTTGCCCTGAGTTTGGGTATCACAGTCAATACATCCAAATCTCTACTACTGCCTGTACAGGAATTAGACTACATTGGTGCCAGGATAGACACACTCCAGGGCAAAGTGTTGGAGAGAGTTCAAAACCTTAGGATGCATGTCTCCCTAATTTACCATTCTCATTTCCCAACAGCAGAATCTGTATAGAGGGTCCTAGGCTCGATGGTGGCGACCATAACTCTCCTTCCATGAGCCTGACTACACATGCCGATTCTTCAGTGGACTTTTAGCGATTCAGTGGTCCCTGTTGGATTTACCACTAACCTATCCTATCCAAATAAGTCAAGTATGTCAGTCATCCCTCATATGGCGGATGAGCTCTCCGGTCATTTTGGAGGGACGACCCTTCGTTCCAGCCCCGGCCCAAGCCACAGTGATCACATATGCCTCCCAACTTGGGTGGGGGGGGCAGTGTTCAGGCAGGACAGTCCAAGGTCTGTGGTCCCCCATGGAGACCAGTTTCCATATCAATGTCCTAGAGATGAGGGCGGTCCTTCTAGAGTTGCAGGCCCTTCATGCCTTTCTTCCTCTGGGGACAATTGCTGTTCAGTCAGACAACATGTCGGTAGTCTGGTACATCAACAAACAGGGAGGGACCAGATCTTATCCCCTTTGTCGCAAGGCCATAAGAGTGTGGGACTGGCCGATCTCCACTGGTCACTTTCTTATCACAAAGCACATTCCGGGATGGTCCAACATTCTAGCGGACAGGATAAGTTGGACCATTCTGATGCCTTACAAGTGGTCTCTGAATCCGTCAGTAGCAGAACAGATCTTCAGCGAGTGGGTTCAACCTTGCTGCGATCTCTTTGCATCTCCTTCTAATGTGAAGTGCAGCAGGTTTTTCGCTCTGAACCCTCTACCAGGGGAGTCCCCCAGAGACGCTCTAGTTCATGCTTGGCCTCCCGGTCTTCTGTATGCTTATCCTCCAGTCCCTCTCATCCTGAGGTTTCTGCAGAAAGCTTGTCGACTGAGGAGCACGATGATCCTCATTGCCCCTTTCTGGCTTCGCCAGGTATGGTTTCCCTTCCTTTGGTCTCACCTTCTGGCTCCAACATGGATCCTAGATCCCTCTCAGGATCTGATTTCACACCCGTCAGGGGTGCCTCGTCTGAATCTGGACAGCCTGAAGCTCACAGCTTGGCTGCTCCGGTTCCCGTGAGCATTAGGACTCCCGGACTTTCCTCCTCAGTTAAGTCTATTTTGGTAGCTGCTCATAAGTCTTCAACCAGAAAGGTTTATCGCAGCAAGTGGAAACGTTTTTTTTTTTGCGCCTCTCAGAGGAGTTTGGATGCTTTCACAGCTCCTATTTCTGCTATCCTTAATTTCCTCTATTGTCAAAGTTCACTTGGCTGCTATTTATCATTTTCATGTGGGTGAGAATTTTGCATCCTTGGCATCTTCTAGACTGTGTAAAGCCTTTATTAAAGGTACCTTTTTGCTATGCCCCCCAGTCAAAAATCCTGTCCCCCCGTGGGAACGTACTATGGTTCTTCAAGCTCTGGTCGCCCTGCCTTTCGAGCCTGCCGCTACTGTTGATCTAAAATTTCTTTTGTGGAAAACAGCCTTTCTGGTCACTATTACCTCTGCTAGGAGGGTTTTGGAATTGCAGGCCTTGTCCATAAAATTTCCGTACATGATTTTTCATAAAGATAAGAGTTTCCCTTCATACCAATCCATCCTTTCTTCCTAAGTTGGCTTCACCAGTGAATATCAGTCAGACTATAAATTTGCCTGTGTTCTTTCCCAATTTTACCAACAAAATGGAATACAAACTACACATGTTGGGTATTCACAGACAGTTTCGATTTTATTTACACAGGACAAAAAATTTCCGTAAATCTGATCAGTTTGTTTGTCTCATTCTATAGACCCTTTTTGGGCAAACCTATTTCCAAGGTCACAATAGCTAGATGGATTTCTTCATGCATCCTGCAGGTCTACATGGACAAAGGCATGTTTCCTTCAGGTCAGGTTAAAGCTCATTCCACCAGGTCCATTGCTACATCTGCAGTTTTCTGGTCTAGTGTATCTTTAGATGACATTTGCTCAGCAGCTACTTGGTCCTCATCTCATACATTTATTACCCATTATAAATTGGATTTGACATGTAGAAGGAGAGCATCCTTTGGCTCCGCAGTGCTCAGGAATATCCTTCCATGAGGGCCACCCAGGAGTTTAGTAGCTGGGAACTCTGTCCCACAGGTTGAAGATCAAGTGAAGTAAACTACTTCACATAAAGAAGTTATGTACTCACCGTAACGTTCCATCTGAGTAGTTGTACTTCATTTATCTTCAACCATCCCTCCCTCCTTCCCCCAGACCTTTGGTGCAAGGTCAGCCTGCGGGCTGTAAATATAGGTCACAAGTTTGTTATCAGGTCGGGTTATAAGTGTAAGTTCAGCAAACTTGATCTGGGGATGGAAGGCAAGGGAGGTGGATTATGGATAAGTGGAGGAGTCTGAATCTCAGAGCTGATGCTTGTAATCTTTGCCAACTCGGATCCGACATGGATCTGTATTCCCACAGGTTGAAGACAAATGAAGTACAACTACTCAGATGGAACGTTATGGTGAGTACATAACTTCTATTTATTTTAGATTTATGGCTCTGGAGGTGAGAAGGATTACTATTAGAGGAGGAGACATTACCATGAAGACTGAAAAGAATGAGATGAAATGGATTGCTAAGTTACAAGCCTGTGTTTTTCCAGGCTTGAATGCGAATATTCCATTGAAACTAGCTGTAAAAGGGTGGAGATTAAGGAGGAAGCTCTAAAGTGTTAACAAGTGGGCCTTGCCCTGAACTCTAGCATTTGATTGTTTTTTAAGTATTTTAAATTGCACTGTGTTTTTCATTGGTATTAGATCTGATGAAGGGTTTGTGTGTTACCCGAAAATGGCAGCATTTGTATTTATTTTGTATATATATATATATATATGCTGAAACACTGATGTATTTCTTCAGTGGTACACTTTTTGAGTTATGTACCGGTTGAAGTTCATCAGATGGACTATTAAATAATTCAATTGTTTTTGCCCTTTCTTTGAATTTGTGTGACCCTGGAGCTAATATATTTTATTTCTGGCGATATAGCCCCCAACATAAAAGTTGTCTTTTGTTTTACTTTTGGTAATTGCAAATGTAATGTATTGGTTTACATTTGCTATTACTTTCAATGATCTTAGTGGCGATTAGTGGTAGTCGCCAATGGGTTGTTTGATGTTTTGTGTTTCGATCAAACTCTCCAGTGATTATTCATTGTAAACAAATATATATGGGTTTTATTCTATCAGTCGAGAAGTCAACTTGTCGAACTGCAACAAAGCTGTTGCATCTAATTGAAAATCATCTGATCGCACACATCTTTTTTTAGTGCGAGGTGGTGTTGTGGTAGCATTATTGCCTCATAGCAAGACGTTGTCCCGTTCGATTCTCAGCTAGAGCGTCTTCTGTGTGGAGGCATACATGAATGGGGCGTGCCTCCGTTGAAGGTTGTGCATCAGGGCTGGTAACCCGGTATGTAAAAATCCATTACCATTCATTAGCGGACCGGAGTTCCGCTGTGGCGACCCCTAACCGGGAAAAGCTGAAAGACACAAATTGTAGTTCAGTGGGAATCAGGGAAAATACCCTTTCCCCACTGTATTGTGATCAAGGAGCTGGTATTTATAATTAGTAGAGGGTGGGAGGGGGCAAGGGGATTTGCCCTTGCTGCAATAAAGTAGATTTTGTTTTTCTTCAATTCTTTGTTAAGCATTGTATATTCTAATATTTGTGATTCAAACTGTTATGAGTGTATAACATACACTCAAAGTTTTGATTCTTCGAGTGTCTTTCAGAATAAATTTGTCTCATTTTCTCACAGATATTAATATTCAAAGCAAAATCTACTTTATTGCAGTAGCTACAACGTAACTTACTCTGGCACAGAATGATGGCTTGCTAGCTGCAACTCTGGTCACTTGGGCACATTGGTATGGGAGGTGCCAGCCTGAGAAGGATGAGGGTATCTGGCAGATGCCATATCTCCAGTCCTAGAGGAGAGAGGCAAATGGCTTGGCCTGCTGGCCAGCTCACACCCAGTTGTTGCTACATAGCACTACAAGTACAAATGGTCTGAAGAATGGTGTTTTAGCATGTGTGTCTGTCTGTGTTTACATGTTTGTAAACATGTACCCAGCACTTGGCCACCAGTACAGATCCATCTTCTTTGGTGTCCTCATTGACTACCATGTGGTTAGAGAGGTAAAAACATACAACTTCTCAGCTCTCACCAGATGACTGCCATTGTACTTTGATGTTGGAGTAATGGAGAAGAAATGGAGCAATTCAAAATGAAAGCTCATGGAGTGCAAGATGGGGCAGCAAATGAAGAATTAAAGTACTGACTATAATATCAAAACTTTGAAAAAGAACAAAAAACTACTGTTGAATAAATCTAAGGATAATGCATAGACGGTGTTTAGATAATTTTGAAAGTTTCAGTTCTTTGCACAAATAATAGAAAGCTAAATAGCTGAAGGTGCATCCTTCCTATCTTTAAGTCTATGAAATGAGAGTGCCATGAAGTATTAAAAAAGTGAAAAAAATCTAATTAACAGTTTTTCATAGTGGTGTGCCAATCAGCTATATAAAGCTGATGACGCATAATATAAGTCATAAGCCGATGAGCACACTTAAATCTTAATTTTGTTGTGTGTAAATGTGCAAACTTAAACAGTTTATCTAGAGATGTGCTTATTATAATATGTTTCCTATTAACATCTGGCTATATTACTTATTAACAGACACACACACACACACACACACACACACACACACACACACACACACACACACACACACACACACACACACACACACACACACATTCTCTCACTTACCTTTTTATTTATGCATAGGCTTTTATTAATCTCGACTATCTTCTGTCTAAAATTGAGTATCTTAAGACATATGTCTTTATACTGTCCAGATGTTTAGCTTTGAGGCATAGTTGAAAACCCACCTCCCTGTTACCCATTTCATAGCTACATCTTTTAATGTAAGCACAGGCTTAGATATCAAAATGATGGTAACATTGTGATTTCAGTTTAGCTTGGCCTAAACCTTTAATGGTTTTTCCTGTCAGAGACACAGAGAAATCTAAGTTATCAATCAGGTGAACCTATATTCCTTTTCTAACTGTTTTGTGATTACTTGACAGTACTGTTAAAGTTATTCTGAGCACGTATTATATCTTAAAAACCTAATTATTTGGGGTGATATTAATGTCACTTGACCTTGGAAGTAAAAGTTACTCCTGTCAAAAAAAAATGCTATTTTTATGGACTTACTGGACTTCATGATGTCAGTTGCCTGCATCTTAAATTCATTCCGTTTTGATTAGTAAATATGCATTATTTTTATTTCAAAGTTGCTTATCATGCTAGTAACAGTGTTAATAAAATAAAAATATGTGGCTTGATGAAATAGTATAGCAAATAGTACATTAAAATTTATTTTATAGGATTCTTAATATTTTGAAGAACTGGTAACCTTGCTAGAACTTTTGTACCATAAATGTGGGGGGAGGGGGGATACAAAGTTGTGAGAGATGATAAGGACAGAAAGAAATATGTTTGAGTACTGTTCTTCTGCAGTGCATTTTTTCTTGTTCATACCCACAGCACTAGAGGGGTCTATATCAGAACATCGAAGTATTAAAACTTCGAATGTTCTGATATCAAACACTATTCAGCGAACGCTAAGAATAGCGAAGCTGCAAAACATTGAATCCTTTCCTCGGGAAAGAATTCAGTTGGCCGTTTCTGTTGACTTTGCTATTCTTAGAGCTGTGGTGGAAAGTTACGGGTTGGGTTCAGGTAAGTGTGCGATTGTTTCTACGTTAGGGTTAGGGGCGGGTTAAATGAGTTAGGGTTAGGGCGTGGGTTAGGCATGTGTGCGATAGTGACAGACTTTAGGGTTAGGGGCGGTTTAAGTGAGTTAGGGTTAGGGCGCGGGTTAGGTGAGTGTGCGATAGTGACAGACCTTAGGGTTAGGGTTTGGGTTAAGGTAAGTGGATAGGTAGTAGTGTATGTTTAGTTTAGTGTAGCATTGGATGTAGGAATTTAAGTGTATATGTGTGGTTGCTGTTTGTTTGATGTGCTTGTGTTGTATGTATGTGTTTCAGAGCAGCAAATTTTTTCCATGGGAAACAATTTGCTGTTCTGAATGTGAGGCCATGAAGAACATCTGCACTCTTCATTTCTTACCTATTACTCATGCACTTTGAAATACAGTGTTAATATGTATCATTAGAAAGTTGCTGTATTTAATGCCAAAAAGCATACATTTCTGTAATCTGCAGAGCACTAACCAGAACCAGTACCAGTCCTTCCTTTGTTTGTGAGAGTACCGTTGGTGTCAGCACTTCATTGCAGCCATCCAAACTAAAGGCCTGCATGACCTCATGTGAGGTAGTGGTCCTGAAAGGTGACCAACACAGGGAGGGTCCCTTACATGTTATTGGGTTGAGCTGCAATGAAAAGTGACAGTAAGGAACTGAGAGTTCAGGCATTTGCCAAAACCTCCTCCTTCCCAGTCTATCTTTGTCATGGCTTTTGTTTCCTGCTGTGCTTTTCCTTGAGATAAGTCTCCATGATTATCATCTGCTGATGATGCTGGAGAAAATGAGAGACACCCTGAGGGTATCCAGTTTTGTAGGTGAGTCTCATGAGTCCATAATCAGTCAGAGTGCAGATTAATGCAAAAGGATCAGGGCTATGAGCTGCTAAAGAGCTTTGAACTTTAGTTCTTGGTTTGTTTCCCTCAGTCTTTTACCTGCTATTTAAGCAGGTTACCTAATTAGACAGAGCTTCCAGTCATCCACCCAGATTGACAGCCCAGTTAACAAAATATAAAGATAGGAAATCATTTTTGGTAAGCATTCTGAGTAACACTGCAAGCTGCCTGCTCAACTGGAGCAAGCATTTGAGTTCCTCATTGAAAGTATAGTGGTCTCCTGCAGGCTCAAGGAGTCAGGATTCTGCTGTCATTTCTCTTCCTTGAGGGCATAAAAGCAAACCCATGATGCTCTATGTGAATGCAATACTTTATATTTGCTGAGATGTTGGTAGGCTTGGAACTTTGTAGATACTGGAACAAATTCTTGATAACATTGTCAATGCCACTACTAGGCCCCGCACAAGCCTCTCACTGTATGGAGTCATCTTCAACATGCATCCCTCAAAATGCTTTAGGCCCACCATCTGACCTTCCCACAATGCTTCTATGTTATTTGCCCTTCACTGCAGGTCATCTTGTGCTGGAGCTATGGGAAGGAAGTGTTCCCTCTTCTTCAGCCTTCCCTTGGGAGTGGGATGCTACAGATACTGAGATCTTTCTTTCTGAGACTGCAGAGATGAAAAGGATAAATTAAACCCTTCTTTGGAGAGGTATCCAAACTTATAAGGTCCGATTGAGACTTGATTGTTACACCTTTGCCTTCTCCCCTGAAAAAGCTAAAATTATTATTTGGGAAGAAGGAGTATGAGTAACTTATTCAACCCCTTCCTCAGAAAAGAACCTGTCGTAAAGGAGGCTGGAAGCATTCATATACAGCCTCTCCTGGCCCAGAGATGGCTGATGCACCCCAAACCTGCTCCCCTGGTAAAGTGGAATGATGCTGTATCTTAGTAGCAAAGGGCAGTGTCCTGTGTTGCCTATTTGGATCAGCATATACCCTAGATACCATGGCAATTTTTCCAGTTTGGCACTAATCAAGGAGTTCAGAGCTTTAAACAGGGTGGTCAAGAAGTATTTTATTCTGTAATTTTGGCCTTAGGTCCATAAACTCTGTACCCCATGTGACCTATTTCCAGTTTTATTTCTTTGGATGGAGTTCTGTGAGTGCTGACACTGTTTCCTGATTACAGAATAAAGGACAGTCTGACAAAAAATTAAGATGGCAGCCTGAGATAGTTTTCATATAATTACAATTGTTTTTGTGTACAATTGTCACTAAGGTGGTAGGATAAGAGATATATCTGCAACAGACAGCATTGTTCAACCTGTTATGCTTTAGGAATGGGCTAAGACAGACAATTCCAGATGCTCATTCCTAGAGGGAGGCTCTGTTTAGATAGACTTTACAAGATCTAGGAAAGACTTGAAAAAGAAAAAAAAAAGGAAATTGGCAGTGTCAATAATGAAGGGTCTTTATGTTACACTCCACTCATTTAATTATCTTCTCCTAGGTCAGTTCAATTCTTCAAAAAGTATTGTGGTCATAAGGTGAGAAGGAGAGTCATGTATGAGGCAAATATACAAATCAGCACTGGATTTATTAGCCAGAGTTACCCAGAATTCAGACTTCACAGGTGCTACTCCAGCAATATTAACTATTCCCTCACAACTACACTTGGGAAGCAGTTTATATGTTTATGCCTAAACATGGAGAATAATAAGTTCTGCCCTTGGTTTCAGATGGGTATATTTTGGAACACTTAGGTTCAGTACCTAAAAGAGCTCTAGTATAAGGTCAAATGGCCTGTGAATGTCTTAGAATAGGTCCAGCTTGTACTCCTCAGCGGTCATAGAAAGAAAACATAGGATTCTATTCCTCTCAGTTGTTCACTCTGAAGGGGAACTTGGTGAGTTTAATGAACATGTCTGGTATGCAAAAATTCCAGATAGTGACTGTCTGTATGGTTATGTTTCTGTTGCATTATATTGCCTGTATGGTGCTGCATTGGACATGAAAGATGAATTTTGGCACATCTTTCATTTCATTTTTGGGTAGGCTTTACTTTCATTGCAAACTATTGCTGTTTAGTCTGATATGTTTGATCTCATGGCTTTATTCCTAAATGTCTGGGAGCCAGGTTTAAAAAGAAAGTTTTTCATAAGCCTGGGTCCTTAAGTTTTTCAGTATTCTCCACTGTACTGGAAAAAAAGAGTGTTTTGAAGGTAGCGAAGGACTGGGAATGCATTTTTCAAATCATTACATTGTGTGTGTGACTCTTTCGTCTTCTCCTGTTAGTGGTCACCACAGTAGATCTGCAGACTGATTGGGAGTGGAGTTTTTTTTTTTTTTCACAGTGTCAAGTCGCCAGCCCAACCTCCCAAGTCATTACATTGTAATACTGCTAAGCAGTCAGTAAGTATGAGTATATACTACAGTTCTTGCACACTCATTTCACAGTCTGGAAGGAAGGTGATTATTACTAGACCAGACCTGATGGTTAGGTGGATAATGATCACTCATGCAATAAGGTACAAAGAACTACTGAACAGAGACATCTTTATGGTCTGCTGGTGATCATCCAGCTCAACAGGGAATGATTACAAATTAAGTGATTTGGCAGAGTAATCATTGCATGGTAGGGGTTAGTCCTAAGCCTTCCAGCCTATCTACAAATAGAGGTTTCAGATCATAAGCACAACCACAGAGTAACAAGGAAAAAAGAAGCAACAAATGTATCCACCACACGATTTATTGTATCTCTGACGTCTCGGCCACAGCCTTCAAGGAGTACAAAAAGACATACAAATGCATCTCTATATATACATATATCAATAAATCTATTACCTCAATCAACCTATTATTTAAAACAATTAAACAATTAACTAATTTAGCAGCATTTTCCAGTTAAAATCTTCATTCAAGCCTTCAGGGCACAAAGTTTTAAATTTAAGAATATATACAGCTTCTTTATGTAGCAGTTGTTGTTTGACATTTGCATCACCATATTTGTCACATTTAATTTGTTCTAATATACAGCCTTTCAAACCTTTGGCATCACTATTATGAAAGTTCAGAAAATGCATAGCCACTGGGCTCTCCATTTTTTTATATCTCTTACATGTTCAAGCAGTCTTGTTTTAAATAACCTTTTTGTTTCACCAATATAGAATTTTCCGCAGGGGCAACTAAGTGCATAAATTACACCTTCTGAGTTACAACAGAAACTCTCTTGCACTCTAAAGGGCATATTATTAATATGTGAAAAAGATGCAATTACAAACTGACATGCTTTGCATCTGCCACACTGTTGTGTTCCAATATTAGCCAACTGTTTAGAAATATTAGGAAGGGGAGGGCTAAATTTACTTTTAACTAGAAAGTCTTTAATATTCTTTCCCCTTCTATAAGAAAATTGTAAATTAACATGTAACCAAGACTGGACACTACTGAGGGAACAAAAATATTCCCAAAACTGAGTAAATATTTTCTTAAATTCTGGTGTAAAACATCCGTAAGTAGTAACTAAATGTAAACTTTCCTGATCCCTTTCATTAGTTGCACTCACTTTATTAGTTTTATGACTATTGCCACCACATGAAGATATAATTTTTTTGCCATTTTTTGTACAAAATCTATCATAACACTCAGATAGCAACTTATCCCTATACCCCCTACATATAAAAGAATCATAAAGAGATTCAAGTTCTAAATCAAAACATTCAACATTGTTGCATAAACGAGAAATCCGCAACATTTCACCAAATGGCAACGAATTAATAGTGTGTGGGGGATGTCCGCTAGTAGCATGAACATATTGAGTACAAGATCACTTGTTTAACTAATGTTACACTCACTAAAAATATTGAAAGTACCCTTAGATGTCTCTGGAGATAGATCTTTCAAGAATGCCATCCAGGAGGGCAGGGGTGCTAGAGGACTGAATCTATATAAACAGTGTAGAATTGAGCATGCAGCTAGAGTTTAGTATACCCCAAAAATATTTACCAAAATAGACCTGCTTCTTGGTGATTTATACCTTAAAATATTAGACCAGTTTAATTTAGGTTTTTAGCTCCTATTTTCAGACTGTCTGTCTCCCACTTTCCATATACAATTGGCATCACTTTATAATAAAAACCGCCTAGTCCTGGATTGAATCTTCAAAGTACCTGCCATTATGAATTGCTCCAAAAGTACATTACAATGTGGTGCTGAAATTGCATTTACATTTTTGAGA